>NC_041232.1:87577316-87604520 GCF_002837175.3 Physeter macrocephalus | reverse complement strand
CAGAGGGAGGCCCGCGTACCACAAAAAAAAAAAAAAAAAAAAAAAAAAAAAAGCTGTCAATTGCAAACCATCACAGCAAAGGAAAAGTTTCATCTTTACAAATAGTAAAATTTTTTTTATCATCATGATAATTGTAAAATTTTTAAGATTCAGAGAAAATTGTGTGTAGATGCTCAATGAGAAAACACTAAACAAAAAAAAATTGTGTTGCCTCTACCAAGAAACGTACTAATATTTTAGAGATAATCAGACAATAGGCATCTGTTCTCAGCATGAGTCTCTTTTTAAAAGAGACTGATAAAACAGAAGAGTTAACTAAGGTCCACAGCCCCACAGCATAACACCAAAATGTCCAGGATACAAGCAAAAATCACTCATTACACCAAAAACTAAAAAACCTCACCTTGAATGAGAAGAGAGAATCAAGAGATGTTAACATCAAAATGATGCGGATGTTGCAATTATCTGACAAGGGTTTTAAAACATTCATCATAAAAATGTTTCAACGGCCAGTACAAACATGTTGAAGCATATGCAAAAGAAGAGAAAGACTCAGCAAAGAAACAGCTAATATAAATTAGTATCAACTGGAAATTTTGAAACGAGAAAAAAAAATAGCAGAGACTTAAAAACTGAATGGATAGGCTCAGCAGCACAATGAAGGAGACAGAGGAAAAATCAATGAACTTGAAGACAGAACAACAGAAATCACCCAATCTGAACGGAAAACAGACTTAAAACAAATGAACAGAATTCATGACTATATGGGACTAAAAGAAAAGATCTCACAAGGTGTCACTAAAGTATCAGAAGAAGAAAAAAAAGAAGGTCCCAAACATAAGTATTCAAACAAATAAAGGCTGAACACTTCTATTTGACAAAAGATTCAAGAAACTAAGTGAAACAGTATAAACTCAAAGAAATCTATGCTAAGGCCCATAAAAATCAAACTACTGAAAACTAAAGACAAAGTTTGAAAGTAGTGAGAAATGATGATATCTTACCCACAAAGGAAAAATCATTCAAATGACATCAGATTTCTCACCAAGAATCATGCAGGCCAAAAAGAAGTGACATAACATTTTTCAAGTGCTCGGCCCCCAACTGTATATCTGGTGAAAATATCTTTTAGGAATGAAGGGGAAATAAGACATCCTCAGATGAAGTAAAACTAAAAGATTTGTTTCCAGCAGACCTACCCTCAAAGTATAGCTACGGAATTCGTAAAACAGAACAGAAACAATAAAATAAAGAATTTTGGTACATCAGGAAATAAAAGAACAACAGAAATAGCAAAAATATGGGTCAGTATAATAGACCATCCTTCTCCGCTTGAGTTTTCTAAATTATGTCTGAGAGATGAAGCAAAAATTACAACACTGTCTGATGTGCAATTCTAATTGTATGTATGGGAAATATTTAAGTTCTTTTACATATGTAAAATTTACATATAATTTTACAAGACACAAGCATACCTCAGAGTTATTGTGGGTTTGGTTCCAGACCACTGAAATAAAGCAAATATGGCAATAAAGTGAGTCACGTGAATTTTTGGTCTTCTGGTGCCTATAAAAGTTATGTTTACAATGTATTGTAGTCTATTAAGTGTGCAACAGCATTATGTGTAAAAAAAAAAAGTGCCTTAATTCAAAAATACTTTATTACTTAAAAATGCTAACCATCATCTAACAATGCAGGGTTGCCACAAACCTTCAATTTGTAAAAAACACAATAATGCAAAGCACAATAAAACAAGGTATGCCCATAATTACATTACCAATAGGGGAGAATAAAAGGATGTAAGATAAGGATTATACACTTTACTCAAATTGATAAAATATCAATACAAGTATACTGTGATGAGTTATGTATGTAAAATATAATATCTAGAACTGCTAAATAGTATTTATACAAAGAGAAGATCCAACATAAAACACCATAAGTAAATCAAAATGGAATTCTAAAAAGTGTTCAAAGTAACCCACAAGAAAGCAGGAAAAAGAAAACAGAGAAACAAAAAACACAGAAAACAAAAAGTAAAATGGCAGATGTAAGCACTAACTAACCATCACTACAATGAATGTAAATGTTCTAAATACATCAACTCTAAGACACACATCAGCAGAGTGGATAAAAAATATAAACCAACCATATACAGACTAAAAGAAACTCACTTTAAATATAAGTAGGTTGAATTTAAAAGGATGGAAAATTATACGCCAGGCCAACAAAAATCTAAAGAAAGCAGAAGTGGCTATATTAATGTCAGTTAAAGTAAACTTCAGAGCAATAAAATTACTAGAGACAGACAGGGAAATTACATAAGGATAAAAGTATCAGTCCATCAAGAACACAAAGCAATCCCAAACACGAATGCACTGAACAACAGACCTGCAAAATATGTGAAGCAAAAATTGAAAAAACTAAAAGGAGAAATAGACAAGTCCATGATTAGACTCAAGAGACTTCAACTACCCACCCTCAACAACCCATACAACAACTAGACAGTAAACCAGCAAGGAGAGAAGAACTCAACACCATTAACTAACGAGATCTAATCACATTTCAGAACATTTCACCCAACAACAGCACCATACACTTTCTTTTCAAGAGCCCCAGGAATTCTTACCGATGCAGACCATATCCTCAGTCACAAAGTGCACCACATTTAGAATAACTGAAATCACACAAAGTGTGTTCTTTGATCACAAAGAAATCACACTAGATATTAGTTAACAGGAAGATAATAGTAAATTTTCCAAACACACTTCTAAATAATCCATGGGTCAGAGAGGATGTCTCAGAGAAAATCAAAATACCAGAATTTGTTGGACACAGATAAGTCAGTACCAAGCGGGAAATTTACAGCACTAAACATTTACACTAAAAAAGAAGTCTCTAATCAATAATCCAAACTCTCACCTTAAGAAATGAGAGGAAGAGAAAAATAAACCTAATGTAAGCAAAGGAAGGAAAAAATAAAGAGCAGAAATTAATGAAGTTGAAAAAAAGAAAACAATAGAAAAAATAAGTAAAATAAAGATGGATCTTTGAAAAGATCAAACCTCTAGCAGGAATGACTAACAAACAGAAGTGAAGGCACAAACCACCAACACCTGAATGAAACAACATCAAAAGGGAAATACAGGACTACCACAAACAACTCTACACACATAAATACAGCAACTTACCTGAAACAAACCAATTGGTCATGGGGCACAAACTATCAAAACTCACCAAATATGAAATACATCATTTGAATAGCTCAATAACTATTAAAGAAACTGAATTTTAAATTAAAACACCCTAAAAAGAAATCTCCATGTCCAGATGGTTTCACTGGAAAATAGCAAACATTTAAAGAAGTAATACCAACTTTACACAATGTCTTCCAGAAAGTAAAAGAGAAGGGAACATTTCCCTACGCATCTCACGGGGCCAGAAAGTAAAGAGAAGGGAACATTTTCCTACTCATCCCGTGGGGCCAGGTAACAGGGGTAAAATCTGACCATCACTGCCACTCTATTCACGGAATTTAAAGTCTAATGAGAAGAGAAGCAGTTATAGTCAAGTGCAATCTGTGGTATGAGGGGAAACAGAGTCCTACAGGAGCCTGGCAGGAGCATCCCATTTTATGCTGGCTGGGGTTGAGATCAAGGAAGCCTGAAATAGTCATTTCAGATGCTGACAAAGTCAGGAATAACGCCACTGAAATAATGGAAATGTGTAAATGCCAGAAGAAACAGCTAGAAGAGTCCAAAGTAACTGCCTGTGGGATGAGAGGCTGGGATAAGGGAGAATGAAGATGAGGGGTAGAGAGCCACAGTATCTTATCATAAGCCTTTTACCACCAATTAACTTTTTAAACTATACGTAAATGTTACCATGATAAAATACAACCAAAGCCAAACTTCACAAAATAACGTAGAAGCACAACTTCCAGTCACAATCCATTTCTCCCTGCTCCTCTCACCTAAGTACAACTATAAACCTTGGAAATAAAGCAAGAGCCAACCACAGGAGAGCTCTGGAAGGTGGGAAGATGGCAGCAGTGAGAGGAAGAGAGCTGGGCTGATCTGGGATGCAGAACTGGAGGAACACAGTGGCAGGACGTCTTACGTGCCCCCACCGGACAAAAGGAAGGACACAGGCCCAGCATCGCCTAACTCCCAACCTAGCAAGAAAAGGCAGCCCAGGAAGGCCACTACTCCCCTGGCAGAACAAGAGTCCACCACCACCAGCAAGATAAGATTGACAAGTAGCCACAGGAATTGGCATTCTTCCCCACGGGCCTGAGACTCCCCTATCCCACCCAGGGACACAAGGGCATCCAGGTGGCACCAGTTAGGGCCCCTGCCACAACAAGAGATTAGAGGCCTCAGGAAGCCTCCGTGTCCCCATGAGCCTGAGGCACCCCTCTCTCAGCAGGGTGGGGGGCGGCCAGCAGCACCAGCAAGTGCAACCCCACGACTGAAGCAGCCAGCTCAGGAAATGGCTTCTATCCATGGCCTCTCCTCTTCCCCAAGATGCCAGAGCAGCCAGGGGCACCAGCAAAAAGGATTTGGGCACAGAAAGCCTCCTGGCCACAGTGGTGCTGAGTCTCCTCTCCCACCAAGACACACCAGGGAAGTCAGGGGGCACGTATGGAGAGGGTACGTCCACAGCCACTGCCCAGCCAACACTGCCTCACCATCCACATGGGATGACACCACCACCTCTCACCAAAAGGGCCTAGGGAAATCCCTTCTTTTCCTCAGCAGCATAAGTAGAGACAAGTAAGAGCTCCAGTAGCACCACATAAACCAAGCACACCAAAAATCACAACCCTGAGAATTAAACTGTCATTGGAACCATAGCCGACAAAGGTAGGCCAGGACCTATGTGCTAAATCTAAACAGGGTGATCATCTGCTAAAATAAAAGACATAAATAGGGCCCACATTCTCCTAATATAATAGATGAAATATCCAGGAAACAATCAAAAACCATCCATCATACAAAGAACCAAAACACTGACAGTGTGAATTAGAAAAGACAATCAAGTGACACCAAAACTAAGATTAACACAGATGCTGGAATTACGTAACAAGCATTTCAAGCACCAAACATAAATATGCTTCAACAATCAATTTCAAATTCTCTTGAAACAAAGAGAAATTACAAAACTTAAAAATAAAATAGTAGAAACAAAACCTCACTGAATGGGATCTACAGTAGAGTGAAAATGACAGAGGACAGAATTAGGGAACTTGAGAACAAGTAAACAGAATTTACACAGTCTGAACAACACAGAGAAAAGAAACTGGGGGAAAAAAGAGCGTAAAGGAATTATGTAAAACTAACAAAAAATCCAGCATTTGTACCACTGGAGTCCAGAAAGAAGAGGAGAAAGGGGTGGAAATGAAAGAAGACTTGAAGAAATAATGGCTAAAAACTCCCTAAATTTGGGGAAAAAAAATACAACAGATTCAAGAAGCTCAGTGACTACCAAACAAGTTAAACCCAAAGAAATCATACCAACATACATCAAAACGTGAAAGCAGCCAGACATAAATGATGCGTTACCTATGGGGAACACCAATTTGAATGACAGTGGACTTTTAATCAGAAACTATGAAGGCTGGAAGGAAGTGGAACAAGAGTTTCCAAGTACTAAGAAAAGAAGTGTCAACCAGGAATTCTATATCCAATAAAACTATCTTTCAGGAATAAAGGAGAAATAAAGACCTTCTAAGATGAAGTCTCAAGACGGGCTATAGGAAGGTCTTGAAATAGAAAGGAAATGAAAAAAGAGAGAATCCTGAAACATCAGCAAGGAAGAACAAAAAGAGCAAAAATATGGGTACATACAATAACCTATCCTTATCATCTCAAGTTTTATAAGCCATATTTGATGATTTAAACAAAAAGTATAACACCATCTGATACTCAGGACATGATATTTAAATTGCAGGGGGGAGAAGGGAGGTAAAAGAACCAAAATGAGGTTTCCACAAATCAATCCACATGGTAAAATACTGATACCAATACACTATGGTGATAAGTCACATACATATACTGTAATACCCAGAGCAAACACTACAAAAACTATACAAAGACCTACACCAAAAAACACTGTAGCGATATCAAAAGAGCGTTCAAGTAAAAGGAAAGTAAGAAGAGAAACAGAAGAATGAGAATCCAAAGAAACAGAAAACAGATTAATAAAGTGGCACACTTAAACTCTAATGTATCGGGGACTTCCTTGCTTCCTTGGTGGTCCAGTGGTTAAGACTTTGCCTTCCAATGCAGGGGGTATGGGCTTGATCTCTGGTCAGGAGCCAAGATCCTACATGCCTCAGGGCCAAAAAACCAAAACACAAAACAGAAGCAATATTGTAACAAATTCAATAAAGACTTTAAAAATGGTCCACACCAAAAAAAAAAAAAAAAATTAATAAAACACTCTAATGTATCGATAATTACCTGAAATGTAATGGCCTAAATATACCAATCAAAAGACAGAGATTGACGGATTGAAAAATGGAGAAACATGATCCAACAGAAACTCACTTCAAATTAAACAACTTAGATAGGCTGAATGCTAACACCATGCAAACATTTATCCACAAAAAGCAGATGTGGCTACACCAGTCTACTAAAGTAGACTCCAGAGTAAAAAAAAAATTGCCAGAGACAAAAAGAGAAATATTACCTGACAATAAAAGAAGTATCCACCCTGAAGACACAGAGATCCTAAATGTATATTTCCCAAATGACTGAGCCTTAAAATATATAAGGCAAAAACTCACAGATGCGAACTTTGATGGAAACCTACTGTGAAATAGGTGGCACGTTTTCAAATAGTATCTCCTAAAATCAACCACTTAGAAGATTACCTACGCAATTACTCTTCCAGGTAATATCAGGGAAGAAAGGAAACGATACTTCTCCACTTCAAGGCCAAACACTAAAAATGGGCACCTTACTAACTTCTCCTGTAACCCTCAACAATTCTATGAGGAAAAATACTGCCCCCCCCCAACATTTTACAGCAGAGGAAATTAGGGCTTATGGTTACCTAAGATCAAACAGCTAGCTAATACGGAAATGGACCAAGATTCAATTCAGCTCTGTAACATCATAATATGTACTCTTTTGACTACATGTTACAGCCTCTCAAATAGCCCAAACCAAAAACTATTATCAAATTGGAATCCTGAAGCAACTGGATATTGAAACCTGTACTTTTTCACTCTATGTACTAAAGGCTGATTGCTTCTACAATTGCTCAGGAATAAAATTTTAACAACTCTGAAAGGCATTATCTCCCCTTCCTGTAAGTTTCTCTTTCAAATCACTCTATCATTTATAAGTGTAGTATTCTTCCCTTTGGGTAAGAAATAAGTTACGAACTAAAACCAACTAGGGTATGAGACTTCCATTTTAAATCAAAGGTCTGCACTGTTTAATTCTACCTTTTACTAACTGTAACAATTTAACCTTTCTGAATCTCCGTTTCCCATTCTTAAGAGCAAAAATTCTTGTCAACACAAAGTACTTTGTATGTACACGTTCAAGTAAAACGTGCACTTAGTAAACAAACTGAAATGTCTTCACAAGTGATTCCCAACAAGGTTTGTAATTCTAAAACTAACTGGAAGTTGTATCTGCCATCTTCGCGATTTCTCTGGTGACACAGTACGAGTCTCGGAAACTAACAACTGCGTGATCGGTGCCGTGGGACCTGCCGGTGCCAGTGCTACTTGAGGGAGCAGCCCCCAGAACCCGACGCGCTTCCTCCTCTGCGCTCGGCCCGGCGCAGGGGTGCACCAGGGTCGTGGCAGCGCCCGGGCCCCTCCCGGAGCGTGGACGCCCTCCCCGGGTCAGGCGCACCCGCGGGGCTCCGGAGCCGGCCGCCCTGGGCGGACCCCACCGGGCCGGGCGGGGAAGGGCGCCTGGGCGGAAGGGTGGGGCGGCACCGTCGTTACCTGCTGGACCGCTCGGCCCCCGGCCCGGGCCCCGCCGCGCTGAAGTAGGTCGCGCGTTTGCAGTTGGCCGCGGCCGCCGCGCTGCGCACCGGGTACAGAGGGATCTGTTCCGCCATGTTCTGGCCGCCAACTTCCCACCCCTAACCGAACCCCCTCTGTTCGCCGCCTTTCCCCGCCCTCTCCTCTCAGCTCCGACCCCGCTGAGGCTCCGCCCGCGCGCCCTGCCCCTTCACCGTGCGTCGAGGCCTGATGGCGTCACCACGTGTCGGGGCCCGATGACAACACCGTCAGCGATGGTGCGGTGCGGGAGGCGGAGGCACCCGAGGCCCCGCCCTCCGCGCGTCGGGGGCCGGTGACGTCACCTGCGGCGAGGGCGAGAGCGGGAGGCGGTGGCGTTCGGAGACCCGGCTCCCCGCTCGTCGGCCACCGGTGACGTCACCGCGCGGCGAGGGCAAGAGCGGCGGCCGAGGGGTACCGCGCTGGGCCGGGTGCGTGCGCGCATGCGCCGCTGGCCGGACTGTGCTGAACGCGCATGAGCCGCAGTGCTTTCTAGTAAGAAGTGCGGGTGTGCCCCCGCCCGTGGGGACTTCCCTGAGAGCCCGGTGCAGGGCACCGAGGCCTTTGCCGCACACCCCTGGGACCCCAGCGCACCGGAACCCGGCTCACCTCCTTAGCGCAGTGCGCAACCTGGGCGCCGCGCGGGGCCGACCCTCCTTCCCTCCTCCGTCCGGCGGCGCCCCTGCACACCCGGTCCCTGCAGGTCCCCTCTGGTGAATGAAGCTGGTGGCCAGTGCCTGTTGCCACAATAGCGTGTGGGTCTTGAGTGTACGGCTAGATCACCACTCTCAACAACTGACAACCCTGAAGGATATACTTTATTGTCCTGTAGGCTGTTAGCCAGTTTTGTGTAGAACCCAGCAGTCTTACCCTAACATTCCTATGTTAAATCGCCTCTAAATACCTGGGTCCTGCAATACTCTTTGAGCTGATCTCAATATCTGACTCACTGTATCTTCCCTCTTAATAAGTTGAATAAAATTTTTGGCCCATCTTTATTATGTATATCTGCACGAGAGTTGTTTTACCTCTCGAAAATTATACTTTAGCAAAAAGGCAAATTTTCAAATATTGAAAAAGAGCTTCCTTATGTATTTTTAAAAACGATGACTGGGTATCGAATCATGGAATTTAAATGCCATTCGATACATCTGAAAGAGTGATGTCACAGTTCTGTTTTTTAAATGTAAATACTTACTAAATGCCAAAAATGCATCAGTTGTAACTATTTACACTTACAATTAAAACTTTGAACTATCAGTACAAAATGTGTGAAGGAATACATACTTCTACAAAATTCTAGGGAGTCAATGAACAAAAAAGTTCAAAGACTGCTATCGTAATTACAGTTTTTTAAAAAAAAAAACTACCATAAAATATGAATCTTGTAAAAATCCTCCTTTAAATATATCTTTTATAGGCCAATTTTAGCACTTATGATTTCTTCCTGATACTTTCTTTGTTTTGCTCTCATGGAACTCTCCCTCTAGAGAAATGCATTCTTTCTCTCTACAGGTAGGGGATGGAAGATGGGAAGTTAAACAAAAATAATCTTCACTCCCACCCCCTCTAACGTATATCTGGATTCGGAAGATCCCAACGTGGACCAAAACACAAGATTTCCAACATCATGTTTCATTCCTTGAATAGAAATATATTTTAAAGGGGAAATATTAGGTACCCTCCAGATTTACGATGCCTTGATTTCTTATAAAGGAGAAAAATGTAACTCCAACAGAATAAGGTTTTTATTCAATTCACCACACAATGCTCTCACATTAATTATAGCTAGTTCTTAATTTAAAACGAATGTATTTTTGTGCAGTCATTTATTCTAGCTTCTCATATTCTGAAGGAAGAATTTAAGTCAACCACAAAAATGTGTGTGTGAGCATGTGTGCGTGCATGTGTGTGAGTGGGTGCGTGTATACGTGGCATTTATGCGGCACCTGCAACTTCAGCCATACCCTAGAAAACCGATAACTTGAAAAAGAAATCCTGGCTGTTTAGGATCCAGCTGAAGTACATTTAGATCAATGTATTTAGAGGGTCCATAGTTTCCTTTAAACCACTCATTCAATTACTGCTTTGTAATGAACCATAGATGTTTCAACTATTCTATCAAAATGGGAAAAAATGCAATTAATAGCTTCTCATGGAGAGTTTCAAAGGGTTAGCTAAAGAATAAATAAACTGGAAACAAGCTTTACTCTTTGGAGTCTCGTTACAGTTGGTTGGGATTTGGAATCAATAAGGCTGTTCAGTATCAACAGCTCTGTGGCTGACAAGGTCTTTCTACCTTTCATTTTAATGCTTGAGAATCTTTCTAGGCACAATACCATAGTCTCAATAATGATAAGAAGTGGAACAACCCAATCAAAAAAATAGGCAGAAGATCTAAATAGGCATTTCTCCAAAGAAGACATACAGATGGCCAAAAGTCACATCAAAAGAGGCTCAAAATCGCTAATTATTAGAGAAATGCAAATCAAAACTACAATGAGATACCACCTCACAGGGGTCAGAATGGCCGTCATTAAAAAGTCTACAAAAAACAAATGCTGAAGAGGGTGTGGAGAAAAGGAAACCCTCCTACACTGTTGGTGGGAATGTAATTGTTCACCCAATATGGAGAATGGTATGGAGGTTCCTTAAAAAACTAAAAATAGAGCTACTGTATGAGCCTGCAATCACACTCCTGGGCATATATCTGGAGAAAACCATAATTTGGAAAGATATATGCACCCCAATGTTCATTACAGCATTATTTACAATAGCCAAGACATGGAAGCAACCTAAATGTCCATTGACAGATGAATGGATAAAGAAGATGTGGCACATATACACACACACACACACACACACACACACACACACACAAAATAGAATATTACTCAGCCATAAAAAGAAATAAAATAGTGCCATTGGCAGCAACATGGATGGACCTAGACGTTATCATACTAAGTGAAGTAAGCCAGACAAAGACAAACATCATATGATATCGCTTATATTTGGAATCGAAAACAAAGATACAAATGAATTTATTTCCAAAACAGAAAGAGAGTCACAGACATAGAAAACAAACTTATGATCACCAAAGGGGAAAGGGGGGCGGGGGGGAGAGATAAATTAGGAGGTTGGGCTTAACATATACATACTACTATACTGTATATAAAATAGATAACCAACAGGGACCTACTGTAAAGCACAGGGGACTATACTCAATATACATAAAACTGTACCGCTGGGCTGTACACCTGACACTGACATGATATTGTAAATCAACTATACTTCAGTAACAGATAATAATAATAATGACAGAAGTGGAAAGTCTAAAAGTGGCTCTAGAAGAAGTTTATTCTTTCGCTGAAGTTTCATTTTTGTCTCTACCACTTCAGGCAGGTGAAGCTAATCACTTCAAAATTCTTAAAATGAAATTGTTCATATTGAGTATATTTATTGCAAACTGTGGAAGCCCGCAAGACACTGTATAGGACGTTCTCAATAATGATGTAAAATTCTCTTGAAAATTCAGAAGAGAGGGTATAATACCAGGTACCACCATATTATAATTTTATGTTCAGAAAATTCTGTATGGAGAATTCTGTATATAACACTTTATATGCAGAATATATACACAGAATAATGTATATGATGTGTATAAAATATCTTATGTTGGAAAAATAGTGTTTCCATTAAGAGTATCATATAAAATGAAATTACTGTATATTTATACATACACACATATCTGTGGAGGAAGAGATTAAAGTGTATGTACCTTCCAGATTTTTCTTAGACTAATGGGAGAAGAAAAGGCTGGTAGTGGATTTTGTAACTCTACCTTATAGCAGAGGAGCTACAGTAGATGTTGCCAGTTCTTTCCACTTGTGCAAGATTTGGCCTGCCTCTCACCACTGAAGTAAAGGAAACCCAAGCTCTACCTGCCCCTGGCTTCCAGGGTTTCTAACCTCAGCTCAGCCTTTGGGTTTAGGGACAACTGGAGGTGTTCATAAAGGCACGTGTCGGAGGGTGGTGGTGCTAGGTAGGACCCGGCAGTGTTTGCCTTCAACTGATGTATCACACTTAGCACCAACCCTCAAGGAGGCCGTTCCACTTTGTTGCAAATGGCAGGCTTTCCTTCTTTTGGAAGGTTGAGTTAGATTACGTTTTCTTTATCCATTCACCATCGATGGACACTTAGGTGCCCCTGCCCCGGCCCCATCATACCGCACCATTAATAACTCCCAACCCCAAACAGAAAACAAGCAACAAACCAAGACATCAGACACGCAGCGGGGGCGGACTGCGGGCACCTTCGCCTCCCCGCAAGCTCACACCTCCCGCCCCGTCCAGCACAGGATGACTCCCCCCTGACCACCTCCTCCGATTAACAAACGCAGGGACCTGAACGCTCCCAGGGCGGGGGGCGGCGTCCTTACCTTGTCCACGTGACCTTGGGGCATTTGGTGACGTACCCCATCTCCCAGGAGCCCGGGAAAGTGTCCGACAGAAGGGCGCTCCTTCGGGGTATTTGTGCCCTGTGTCGTCAGCGGGCACCTCTCCCGGCCCAGCGTCAAGGGACGAGGTGAGGCCAGCGGCGCGGGGATCTTGTGTCCGCGGGGCTAGGGGTCGGCTGTGGGTGGGGAGCAGGAAGGGGAGGCCTTTGCCTTTGCTGCCCCGGATTGGGCTGCACATCACAAGAGGGCTTAGTTATTTTAATAACAGCAATTCGGGAGATGCAGATTCAGGGTAACCCCGAGAGTGTTTCAAGGAAGAGGAAGAGTCATGGGCTCGCGAAAGACAAAAAGCCACGAGGTTGTTACCAGCTGCCTGGAGAGAATTGTGCCTGATCCTGACTTGACTCAGGAAATATTTGGCCTTAAGGAATCACGAGTTGTTTTAGGGTAGGGGGTCCGATAGGTACACCCCTTTTCCGGCAGGGGTTCTGGATGACTTCAGCAGGGCAACAGGTCAGATCCCCTCGGCTGGGACCTGCACGAGACACCCTCCACGACCTCCTAGTTCCTTTCTAGACACTCTCTGAGCGACACCAACTCTGTTTTGATTTTCCTTTCACCCGGGTCCCTTTTTATTTTAAATCTGGTTGCAGGTGATGTGTATGTCTGCTCATTTAGCCAATGACCTCTCTATGTGATTCTGATAAAACTTTACTCTATAAAACAGTAACTGGCCCCCCCGCCCTGTGGTTCCAGCAAGTCGTAGGGGCGGGAGGGAGACAGAGACTAAGGCACCGTCGTGCGCACCGTGCGCCGCGTGGGAAGCCCCCCGCTGGGTGAGTCCTGCTGGTCTGGTTTCTACTGAGGCCAAAAACACACAACGTGAAACCTACCACCTTATCGGTTTTTACGTGCACAGCGCAGCGGGGTTAGGCCCGCGTGTTGCCCCGTGGGATCCCCGCAACCGCTCACCTTGCGAAGCTAAATCTTCACACCCTTGCAGCCGCCACGCCCTCCCCACGGCCCCCGGCGGGCCGTCAGGTCCCCGACGTTCAGGGTCCCCGTCTGGAAAATAGGCTGAAGGTTCGATGAAGAGATGTACTGCGGACGCCTCCCGGACCGGGCCTGGCCTGGGAAGGGTAAGTGCAGGCGTCCAGATGCTGGAGCCAGCCCCTCGTCCAGCCCCATCTCTCTCCGCTTCACGGCTCACCTCCTGCAGCCGGCCGGGCAGGGGCGCTGTGGCCCGCAGGACCAGGTGACGGGAGCGGCTTGGGGTGCACCATGGCTGACACGCCCCGTCCACGTCCCCAGCGGCCCGCTGGTGTCCCGACGTGGGCCCTTTTCCTAGGACGAGGCCTCCCCGCCTGGCCCTGGGCTGGTGGGTGGCAATGCCCCCCGCAGCGGCCACTACCCCCCCGCCCCTTCATCTCCTGCTTGTCACCAGCCACATCATGGGGGGCTCGGTCACGGCCCCTCCACCGCTGGGCTCTCAACAGACTCTGTGGAGTGAACGGCCCTCCCACTACATTATGAGCTGTTGTACCCAAAACACTGTAGACACCTGACGTCGCCTTCATAACCCAAGGCCGCCTGTGTTTTCTAGCCACGGGCGCGGGAAGGCGAGAGCATCGCCGCCCCTTCTGCGAGACTCCAGCATGTGAGGGCTGCTGTGAAGATCTTGAGGGTGTCTGGAAGCCTGTCTTTCTCACTCCACCCAGCCGACCTCTGCCTCAGCTGCACCTCCGATTCCATAACTGACACCACACGTCTGAGGCCAGTCGCGATTAGCAGTGCGGCATCCGGCGTCTGCAAACTCAGAACTTACCGCGAACCTCCTTCACGAGGGCCTGTTCTCGCATCCTGCACTCGCCGAACACGCAGGAGAAGGGAAGCAGCAACATTGACAATCACTTTATTAGGTATAGTCGGCATCTATGTCTGGAAGGATGGAGCAGTGCTCCCGGGAGCTGTGCACCAAACACTGGTGCTTCCTCAAGACCCGCTCCCTCCACTCTGAGCCCAGCAGGTCCCCTTCTTCCAGGAAGCACAGGTACAATTTGTCACCACACCAATGACACTGTACTTGCTGTTGACATTCTTTGATCAGATAAATTACTTGTACTTACTTATTATGCTGAAGGCAGTTTCCATGAAAATTTCATATTGTGAGCATCTTAGTGTAAGTTGAGACAGAAAGGGTTGGAAGTCTTGACAATGGACAGAAATGTGGGTCCTGATGACAGGTGTCCACGACTGTTTTCTAGAATAAAAGTGGAAGCTTTAGTGCCCAGTCACCTACGTCCCTGTTCAGGGTGCCCTGTGTCCCGCTTGGCCGCCATCCCGTGGGGTGGAACGGCCCCTGTGGACCCAAATGCAGACGCACTTGCTCTGTGCCCTTGCAGGACAGAGCAAGGACCTGGCAGGGCAGGAGCCACTTCTAGGTGTTACTGTGGCAGCGTTTAGAACTTAATCATAAGAAGCTTTATAAAACGTGCTACCAGTATCACAAATCACCTCTGAAAGCCAAATACTCAATGAGAAAAAAAGCACAAAATTAGAAGTAAGACCCAAAAAAGCACTCGTGAGTGCTTTCCTTAAAAAAAAGTTTGAAAAGAAGGACAATTTCCTTCCCTCACAAGAATAGCACACGTTCCTTGTGGAGGCCGAATGATAAAGTGGTCGAGGGCGTGGGCTTGGGGGGACCTCACCCCACCCACTCCCCCCTCCCCCCTCAACTCGGCCCCTGTGTCCTCAGCACGTTGACCTTCCTGAGCCTGGGTTCCTCGTCTGTTTGATAGGAAGTCAGCACCTTCCCCACCAAAGCTTTATGAGAAGTTCACGGGATCATGTATTTTTAGCATTTGGCCTAGTCCTGGTACAAAGTCAGTAATTTTAAGGTGGGGCTCTTATTCTCTTTTTGTATTTGTCAAAAAGCAAAATTGCCCCCCTCACCCAAAAACTATCATTAGAAAACGTAGCAGTGGCCTGATGTGTAGTTATTTAGGATGTTATTTAGAGCAGGGAAATGAAGGAGGTCAAGGCTGAGTCTGCCTTTGCCCAGCCATCCGCGGGTGGGAACCACGGGAAACTGGACTGACGAAGAGGACTGACGAGCGGGTGGTGGGCGTGTGACCTCCTGGATGGGACACCAGGGCAGGATGGTCTCCGTGATCCGCAGGGTGAGAGAGACACTCAGGTACGCATGTCACGGTTTGTCACATCACCACCTGCTGTTGTTTCACTTGCCCACAACAATTTGGATTCAACCGACTTCAAAATGTTTTCTTTAAAGAAAAAAAAAAAAAAAAAAACTTTTTCCAAATTGGACGATTGACAAGTTAGTACACTTTCTAATGCAACTGACTCCAGATGTGGGCTGATTGATTTAGAGACAGAGTAGCTGTATGAGTAGTCATGGAAACACATTACCAAGGAAGTTAACTATTGTTATAATATGATAACTTTCCACGTGGATGATAAATCGATTGTGTGTCAGACTACCTTTGTGCGGAATTTCTGCTCTGAATGTCTACTGTGAGAACAGAGAACATACGGAATAATCAATGGTAATCGTTGCCTTCGTTGATATATTAGAAGAATGCAGTCAGTCTAGAAGAGAGAGATGATAACAAAATACATACAAAATAAAGATTGCTAATTAAAATTAACCTCTTGGGAAAATTGTAAGCTGGTCAGAACATGTGATTTTCTTGATTTTTTTCCCCCAAGATTGGTTAAGATTTCTTGGACTCCATGTGTAAAAGAGACAGACTGTCCTGGAAGTAGACCAATGCAGTAAGTTCCCCGTGGGGCTGCCTTTTAGTAGATGCAGGGTCACCCTGTGGCGGAAAACGGGACCTTCAAGTGTGCGTATGGCGTGTGCGTGCACAGACCTTGAACGACGATACGGGCCAGCCCTCAGCAAATGAGTGATGCTCGACTGTAGAAATCCCAACTGAGGTTCTAACACACTCAGTGGACGAGGTGACGGGGAGCATCGCACAGGAAGCAAGCAACAGGAGCTTCCTCTCTCCTCAGGTCCAGGCGTCTTGACAGCTTTACCGGGTCCTCTTCCATTGCTTGCCCTTTGGAGGAGAGATCTAATTGCAGTATAACAAGTTCTCATTATGGGTAGAGAGCTATTAAAATCACAATAAAAAAATAATCCTGCTTAGACCCCATGCTGTATGATTCCATTTGCATGAAATGTCCAGAATTAGCAAATCTATGGAGACGGCGGGGGTGTCGGTAGGGTGAGGGGCAGAATTGCTAATGTGCATGGGGTTTCTTTTGGAGGTGAAGAAAATCTTCCAAAATTAGATCGTGGCGATGCCTGCATGGCTCTGTGAATATATTAAAACCACTGAACTGTACACTTTAAATGGGTGTATTCTTTGGTATGTAATTTATACCTCAATAAAGATGCAAAGCCAGTCTTCGTCCATCTGACATCTGCAGGGCTCTGATGGCCTTATTTACCCCAGCATCCAGTCAACGAGCTTGGTATCTGGTCCGATTTCTGTGATGGTTTGTTTGTTTACAGCTGAGCAAGTTTATTTGGGACAAAACTAAGTGTTCATATTAATTGTGTCCAAGAACGCACAGATGCATTACCATTCTCCTCTATGGCAGAATGCAGAGATGTTTACTGGCTTTCATTTTTTAAAACTGAAAGGTCTGCTGTGTTGCTTTTAGATATTTCAGGACAGAAAACGTGACCTTTGCTTGTTCCAGATGGGAGTGATTCCGGGATATTAATGTGAATCAGGAAGAGGCTGGGTTGCCGTGTGACTTTCTGCTTTATCGTGTCAAACAGCACATCGTCCAGTCGCCTCCCTTTCTGTCTTTAGCTGGCTGATGGCAGATACTCTCAACTCGACCTGGGGAGTCTGCTCTTCTGTCACAGCCATGCTGTGATGGAGGCAAAGTTCCACGTGGGGACCCCGGGTGGGTGCAGACGAGCTGGCCGTGCCGGGGTCCAGGCTGTGACGGGCCGAGTTGTGGTGGCCGTCCACGCCGGGCCCACCTGTGGCCCGTGTACTCACGCCATCCTCCCATGACGGGGGTCTTCCTGAGAGAAAGGTTGGGCCCGCCTGTTGGGTTTTCAGTCCTTCCTTTGTGCTCAGGACGGGTCTGGATGGAGTTCTCGTTGGGCCCACAAGCCCCTTCAAACCCTACAGGCTTGTCCTCCTTTCCCTCCTGCCCTCTTGGGCTGGACCTCGCTGTCCAAGGGAACGCACAGCAGCCCCCAGGGCGAGCTGAGCTTGCGACCCTGGATACCCCCCTCCCTGAAGCCCACCCCGCCCGGCCCTTGCTCCAGGTCCCTCTGGGACGTTGGCATCCCTGGCCCCTGCAGGATGGCGCAGTCACCTCCGCTGCACCCTGCGTGCTCGCCTCAGCCCCGCCTTTATTTCTGCTTCACGCTCTGCGAGAAGGGGCATTCCAGGGCCTGACGTGAGCCGAAGGGACAGCAGCAGGGGACCAGGTCGGGAGGCAGCGGGGGGGGGGGGGGTCACCCCAGCAGGGCCTCTGTGGCCGCTGGCAGGACTCCAGCCCTTGCTCCGGGGATGAGCGGGGGTGGAGGGTTTGGAACACGGGGCTCTGTAGTCCGGGTTGTGTTTGTAAAGGGTTGCTCTGACTGCCATACGGCTGTCCTCGTCTGGATGCGTTTCGAACGCAGGCGGGTAACCAGAGGGATGCCGTCCGTGGTGCTTTGAGGATGACCGGGAAAATGTGGAGCCGTTTCAAAGATAAAGAAGTCTGGAGAGAGAGAGGGAGAGATCACCGTCTGGGTGAAATTCCCAAGGAACTGCGCCCCGTGGGAAGACAGTCCGAAGCACACAGGGCAGCGGAGGCCCGGCGCCCAGCCCAGGCTCACCCTTCACGTGCAAACACACCGGTAACACAGACATGCCTGAACTCCCCGGCTGAACCCTGCTGTCAGGCTCTGACTGTTCGTGTTTAGAAGAGACCTCATAAGAGACCCCATAGCGCTCCCTTGACACCCCCCGCCATGTGAGGACGCTGCGAGAAGACGCCGCCTGTGAGCCAAGACGCGGGTCCTCCCCGCCCCAGACGCAGGATCTGCGGGGCCCACATCTTGGACTTCCAGCCCCCGGCGCTGTGAGAACCCAGCGTCTCTGTCGATGGGCCCCCAGCTGTAGCTTCTGTTTCAGCAGCCGCGCTGCCCGGGGCACCTTGGGGGACCCTCTCAGTTAGACAGCTCTTCCCCTCTGAGCTCCCATAGCACCTGTAGGGCTTCCCTTGTCCATAACACAGTCGAATCTGTATTTTGCTGTTTGTACAGTTGGCTTATTCATTCCGTGCAGAAAGACACTATATCTTATCTGTTTCCTCTAGTGACCACCATAGTCTCACCCAGCCTAAGTGGCTGATAAATATTTGTTGTATACATTGTGAAGCTTTTATCTCTCTTCCTCCTGATTATGGACAGCATTGATCGTTGGCACAGAGCAGAAACACTGCTCTCTGTGTTCTATTTATACTGTTATTGTTTACATGAATGCTAACTTTTTTCCCATTAATTTCCTATGTTAGTTTTTATCGATAATATGTTTTCCTATGTTATATGTGGAGTATTTCTGATTTTATTTTAATAGTCAAATAGAATAAACCAAATGCTGAAACCCTTTTTCCTTTGGGGTTTTCAGATGTCTAGACTTACCAAGTTGATATAACTGAGAGTTTTCAGATGTGCTTGATACACTTGTAAAAATCAGAACAGGTCTTAGAATTACTATCCCAGGGCCCAGGCCCCGGGAGTGGTCGGCCGGGCAACACCACAGCCTGACGACCAGCAGGAGAACAGCCTATCTGGAAAGACTTCACAAATCCCTTCAAAGACGCATTCCAGTGTTCAGTCACCCTCAATGCCAGGGACGTCTTATATTTAAACAGAGCCCTCCGTCCAACGAGTGTCTTGGGCTCCCATTAGGAGGGAGAGTGGCTGGAGGGTGAATGTCCCTCAGTGATCTCCAAACACTCCCTCCCATCCTTCCCCCTCCCGCCCCCGCTGACCTCTCCTCTCTAGAAGAAGCTCCAGAAACTTTAACTTTTCCAACAACTTTAAGTTTGTTTTGTGAAAGCACATTCTACAGATGTTTATTATTATTTTCACATTTGTTATTTTTTATTAATAACTCTCCACTCTTCCTACTGAAAATTTTTGGCAAAAATATTTGACTGTGGGGCTTCCCTGGTGGCGCAGTGGTTGGGAGTCCGGCTGCCGATGCAGGGGACGCGGGTTCGTGCCCCGGTCTGGGAGGATCCCACATGCCGCGGAGCGGCTGGGCCCGTGAGCCAGGGCCGCTGAGCCTGCGCTCCACAACGGGAGAGGCCATAACAGTGAGAGGCCCGCGTACCGGAAAAAAAAAAAAAAAAAAAAAAGAGTAAGGAGTACTAGAAGGATATTCGAAGAAACCTATCAGCCCACCGCACTCTTACTTTATTTTGTTTATTCTCTGGCCAGCCCTGTGGGAGCCACACAGGCATGTTTTCAGTCTCTCTGGGACAGTCACCTTGTCATGGAAACCTACGAACAATGACCTTCATGGTGATCGCAGAACCTCAGGGGCCCCTGTGCCACGAAGATCCCACAGAAACTATCAGCATCGGTACAGCCAGGCAGTGGCCCACGTCTCCAAAACTAGAGTCATCCAGCAAGGTACAAAAGTCCAGGGCCAGCACGATACCTTGCTGTGTTTTTTTTTTTTAACATCCTCACTGGAGTATAATTGCTTTACAATGGTGTGCTAGTTTCTGCTGTATAACAAAGTGAATCAGCTCTACATATACGTATATCCCCATATCCCCTCCCTCTAGCGTCTCCCTCCCACCCACCCTATCCCACCCCTCTAGGTGGTCACAAAGCACCGATCTGATGTCCCTGTGCTCTGCGGCTGCTGCTGTCTGTTTGCATAGATGGAATATATGTACATCGAGAAAGACTGGGAGGAGATACACGAAAATGTTAGCAAAACACATCAGCCGTAGTGGGGTTCGCGGTGGATTTCACATTTCAAGTATATTTACTTATATTTGCCACATTTTCTACAACCCTACCCTCTCCCTCCCACCCACCCTATCCCACCCCTCTAGGTGGTCACAAAGCACCGATCTGATGTCCCTGTGCTCTGCGGCTGCTGCTGTCTGTTTGCATAGATGGAATATATGTACATCGAGAAAGACTGGGAGGAGATACACGAAAATGTTAGCAAAACACATCAGCCGTAGTGGGGTTCGCGGTGGATTTCACATTTCAAGTATATTTACTTATATTTGCCACATTTTCTACAATGAACCGGAATAACAGAGAAATTGGAAGGAAAAAAACTTTTAAAAGAGAAATTTCATTGCAGAGAAATTTTTCTTTTAAATTTCATTGTTAAGAATAAAATGGAAAATGCAGGACCCTTGGAGGAAATGTACTGACTGTAAAGAGACCACAGAGTGAGGAGGAAGAGGGTCCTCTCCAGTGGAGGAAGGGGCCGCAGGGCGGGGCGCAGGCCCTCATCCACCAAGTGTTTCGGGACAGAGCGGAAATACAGGTTCACAGAAAACGGTGTTTGCCTGAGACAGAAATGTGGGCCTTTGTCAAACCTGGGGCCAAGATGGAATTTGGACCATGTGGAAAGACGGATTTTTCCTCTGTCCACTCATCCTGTTTCACGTGGTTCCCTCCACAGAATTAAATGTGTGACGGTTAATAATCAAGTAACGATGAGACCAGGGTCTGGTAACCTTGCTCACGTTGACCTGATGAAAACACGAGTGTTGGCCTCGTGCTAGGATGTCAGTGACAACCGTTCAGAACCATAAACAGTGCTCGAGTCAGCATCCCGGCGACTCAGGCATCTGCAGATTCAGGGGGAACCTGGGATCCGTGAACTGAGGGTTACTTCCGTGTCCTTCAGAAGTCCTTAGAGCCTTCCGTGTTAGTAGCAGAGGAACTCACCCTCTTACGCATCTCATTTTGTCGCTCCTTAAAATACGTTTTTAATAACTAAGTAAGCGGAGGTGTGAAGTGAGGGGGGCACTGATCAACTGTCACTGAAATGACTAGCTTGCGCCCAAGACCCCAGTGGCCTGCCAAGGGGCTGGCGACATCTGTGTATCTGCATTCACTACTCGCGTTTGTTCCCAGACCAGCACTGTCAGAAGAGGGGCGCCCGGGGACCCCCCGCCGTCTCTCCCACGGCCCACCCGGGACCCCGCTCCCCGACGGGGAGGTCAGCGCCAGGACCAGAGAAACTCCTGGCCGTGTAGCTCATCTTTCTCGATTGTTCTAAGACCCCGCTTGCTTCATCAGGGGTCTTTCCTAGCAGGTGATGGACCTGCGGGATCAGGAAGAAAGAACACGAGAGAGAGTCAAGAGGTATGCTTTTGATAGAAAAGCTGGATTGTATCAAAATTTAAAACTTTTGTGCTACGAAGGACACTATCAAGAAAGGACTGCCCTCTCCCTGTGGTGTTTTTTTTTTTTTTTTTTTTGCGGTACGCGGGCCTCTCACCGCTGTGGCTCCTCCCGCTGCGGAGCGCAGGCTCCGGACGCACAGGCTCAGCGGCCATGGCTCACGGGCCCAGCCGCTCTGCGGCATGTGGGATCTGTGCCCTGCATCGGCAGGCGGACTCTCAACCACCGCGCCACCAGGGAAGCCCCATCCCTGTGATGTTTTGAGGGCGTTTCCTTGCGCAGCTTTTCCAGTGATCGCTCTGGGTATCACTTCGTATGCCGGTAACCATCGCAGCCCACGGCGGCCTTTCACCGGCTCGGTCGAAGAGCGGACCCCTTACTGTCCCTGACATCCGCCGGGGCAGCCGTGCGGACTCCAGCTCCCGTGGTCGCCGCTGACTCGTGGGAGGGTCCGTGATAGTCTGGTGCCTGGCGGGCGCTGCGGGTGGGTGGGCTCCAGGCCCTGACCCTGCGAAGGTGCTCGTTTCCGGCTGGGAAGGAGGGGGGCCTGGCCCCCCACTGCGCATGCTCTGAGGCCACCCTGGGGTGCTGTGACAGCCTCGAGACGCTGGGCATCCGGGCCCCCACTCGCCCTGTGCTGGCATGGTTGGGGGGCTGGAGTACGGGGGTCTAAACGTTGTCCTGCCAGGTGCCCCTTCCCGGTTCTCGTCTGGAGGGAGCAGCTCCTTTGGGCACTTTTAGTCTCTGCCCGTTGGTGTTTCTGGGTGGCGGACAATTTAGCCGTGAGTCTGGGGAAACCCAAGGCCGCCAGCACCTCGCTGCCCCTCCAAGCGGAGGCCCCAGCCCCTCCGCCTTCTCCCCGCTTTCAGTCTCCCCTGTTTGCTTTACGTGTAACGTCCGTGGTTTTCGTTGTCCTTAGCAAGAGGGAAAAGGAAAAGCATGTCTGCTCCTCCTCCCAGAAACACAAGTGCAATTATGTGATCTAACGTCCTCTCACCTGTAGCTTGACGTTTTTGTCTCTTTCATCTTCTGATTCATGCAAATTCGTGATTTTGACCAAATTTTTTAGTCATTTTTATGCTCTGTTTTGAAAAATCTCTTAGCCCATAAAGGTATTTTATCTTATATAATTTTCTAGAATTACATTGGGGGTAAATAATAAAATTTATTATTTTACTTTCACGTTTAGGTCTATAATTCACCCGGAATTTTTTTGTTTGGTTTGGTTTGGTTTGGTTTGGTGTGGGGTTGCAGAGGTCAAGTTTCATATGGGTGTGCACATGACCCCCCCGGTCTTTACTAAAAAGGACATCCTTTGTGCTGTTCCGCGCTGCCACTCTGTCATACAGCGAGCGTCCATCTACAATTACCTGGACGTGTCTGGACTTTCCGTTCTGCTGTCTGAGACCACACTGTGTGGTCAGCCAAGCTTTGTAACATGTCTTGAAATCCAGTAACAAGTCTCCAAACTTTGTTCTTCTTCAAGGTCATCTTGGCTGTTCTTGGCCCTTTACTCTCGTCTCAATTTTATTTTTTTACTTTTTAAACTTATTTATTTATTTATTTTTTGGCTGTGTTGGGTCTCTGTTGCTGCGCGCGGGCTTTCTCTAGTTGCGGCGAGCGGGGGCTGCTCTTTGTTGTGGTGTGCGGGCTTCTCATTGCGGTGGCTTCTCTTGTTGCAGAGCACGGGCTCTAGGCACACGGGCTTCAGCAGTTGTGGCACGCGGGCTTCAGTAGTTGTGACGCACGGGCTTAGTTGCTCCATGGCATGTGGGAACTTCCCAGACCAGGGCTCGAACCCATGTCCCCTGCATTGGCAGGCATATTCTTAACCACTGCACCACCAGGGAAGTCCCTCTCTTGTCTCCATTTTAGAATCTGTTCACCAACTTCTATAAATAGTGCTGGATTTTGATTGGGATTGTCCTGAATCTACAGATCAATTTTGAGAGAAATGGACATCTTTGCAGTCCACTAACATGGAACATCCTTCCATTTACTGAGATCTTTCACTTTGGAATTCAGGATTTTTTGGATTTGAGAAAAGTAACACAAGCACTACCTACACCTCCAGTGGCATCTAGGGAGGTAGGAGTCCTACAGCCAGTCAGTCATACACGTCTGCAGTGAGACATGAACATGCACAACCAGAGAATATGCAGAGCCACGTACACATGTGTACAACACACACACACACACACACACACACACACCCCTCCTGTAAATGACTTCTCTTTAGTTCAGGTCAGGTTCACCATCCATTAAATACTAGAACCAGTCCTGGTTTTCCGAGCGTTTCAAATTTCCTGACCTGCATTGGGAGGGGCCTGCACTTTGCACCTACGGGGACATGTCTCCGTAACTGTCACCCCGTCACAGCAGACCCCCTTCCTCTGGCGGTCTGTGAGCATGTCAGTGTGATTCACTTGTCCACACCTTTCCAGGCAGGCTGGCACACAGACCCGGCTTCCACGGCATTTCCCACTGAACAATGCTCATTTTACACAAAAAAAGAAAGCAGCACAACTTGCAGATAACCCCCAATGGGAAACTTGGCGACTTAATTAAAAGCGGCTCTTGAGACCTTAAGTATTTTATTTTTCATGGAGACAATTCTGGAACCCAACAGCCTGTACCAAGGGAGAGGCAGGCAGCCGGTTAATCCTTAGCAGGACTTTTCCGGGAACACACTGAAAGTTGGGCTGGATAATTTGACTTGCACCAATAACCCCAGGGGCTGTTAAGGGAGAAATCCGTAGAAACACTGACCCTATAGACTGAGCTTCCTGTCCAGACCCCCCACGGACGTCTCATTGTGCTTCCCTGGCTTCATCCTGGTGCCTGTGCTTCCTGCATCTTTTGTTTGTTTCTGTCCTTGGCCACAGAGAATATTCCTAAGCTAATGGTCCTTTATATCTTTTGTAATTTTAAGCTTGTTCTAGCTTCTTGTTAGTAAACTACTGAATGATATTTAGGTTTAGATTAAATCCAAACGCATATTCAATCAAGGATCACGTCCTAAAGGTAATTTTTGGAGGCATCAGGACATGAGGTTTTTCTAGATTCTCTGAGTGTTTTGGTGCCTGTATCTACTTCCCGGCTTAAAGGTGTGTCTTAGCCTGGAATCCCCATCAGAGCCTGGGCCAGCAGCTTCCTTATGCGGAGCGTCTTGACGATTTAGATCCAAACTGTTACTACCCGGTGTTCTTGACTCCAGAATCCATCTTTAGGTGGCTCTGGGTCTCAGGTTTTCAAAGAATGGTCCACCTTTGCCAGATTGCCTGGAACCATATTTAAGATGATGGTTCCACACACAGACCCCCCAGGTACCGACTGGGGATCTCTGGGGGGACAGGTCAGAACAACTGAGTATAGCTGAATTGTCCTCACAGGTGGGCAGTTCTAGAATCTCTTTACAGGAGGGCAGTTATGTAGCGGGAAGAGAAGGCAGGGGCCTGTCATGGCGCTATTGGCAAGTGCTCCCTTTTTACTCAGATCCTGTTGATCTGGGGTGGCCCAAGCCCCTGGCGCACTCCTGCTCAGAGCTCTGGCTCAAGAGATGACGAAGGCAGCCCTCCAGCCCTCCTTAGGAAGTCTTGGTGAGGGGAGGGCCCCAGACCCATGACTCTGACGCCTTTTCCCAGGGCTGTGTCTGAGCCAGACGTGAATCAGGGTTGCCTGTGCCAGACTGGGTCGGGATGGCATACTAAGCTTGAGTCCAGTTGTGAAGGTGGAGCCCAAGCTGGTGAGGGGACAGCAGACCTCCTACCGTGAGGAGCAGCCACTCTCATCCCTGGGGGCGGGGAGCCCATGTGTGTTACTCTGCACAGTGACACCACCTGTGGACAGTCCACAGGTCGGTGACTTCTCTCTCTGAATTTATTTTCCTCCCTCCGTTTACAAAGATCTTAATATGCTGCAGGGAGTTTGTGTAAAATGGAAATGCCATCCAGGGCGTCGGGTACGTCTGGGTTGAAGAACTTTCCGGTGGGCGCAGCAGGCAGTGGCATCGTGCTCCCGGGAAGCGACCACACCTCGCGGTGCTGGGGTGAGTGGACCGTTCGTGCCCTGGTTTCCTGTAACGTCTCTCGACGACCCTTTCATTCAGAGTCAGACAAGGTGGCAGCCCTCATGTCGACCTTTGTTTTTGAATATAGAGCGGCGTTCTTTGGACGACGTGGGTAAATATCAGTCTTTTGATGGTCAACAGGTACTTAAATATTCCCAAGGTTGTGGTATTTGCCGTTATAACAACGTCTTTGTCACAATCAGGGAAGTGTCTGTTTATGGAGAGGATTAAATGGTGAGAAACGATAATGAGCTGCCGTGCAGACACAGGGTACAGCTCTGCCCCATGGCGCTTCCTTTGCAAGTGGTTCACGGTCTGTGTTTGGAGCTAGTGCGATTTTATGTCATGCACTCTGCTTATGGAGTGTTGCAAAGTGGTATCTTCTACTCTTATGAATATAATGTATGTATCAATATGCATATTTAAAACATCATGATGCACACATACAGATATTTTAAAATATTCCTCTATAGTCACGTGATTATTAAGGATGATTTTTGTTCCGATGTGTCACAGAGTTTTGAAGCTATTGAAAACTAGAATGCTTCAGGAAAATGGGCACCATTTGAAAAATTAGTTTCAAGGAAGTGGCTTAAAATGCTCACAGAAAACTTACAACAGCAAAACTTTTGTGAAAGGGGATTCTCTTTGTCACAAAGACTAGATCACACTTGAGTCTGAAACTCATTTTAATGTTGAGGTAAATGGGGTTCAATCCAGCATTTCCTGGCTCGAAGAACACAAGGTACAACTCACAGAAGAGATTATTAAGGGGGTCATTGTATTTCAGAAGGCAGCTGTTTGATGGAGAGATGGGGCTTCAGAGACAGATGACAAGTTTATTGCCTAGTGAGCAGAGAGGTGTGTATGAGTGTGTGTGTGAGTGTGTGTTAAATCTATCTGGTCTGTTGTGTCATTTAAAGCTTATGTTTCCTTATTAATTTTCTATCTGGATGATCTGTCCATTGGTGTAAGTGAGGTGTTAAAGTCCCCCACTATTATTGTGTTACTGTCGATTTCCTCTTTTATAGCTGTTAGCATTTGCCTCATGTATTGAGGTGCTCCTATGTTGGGTGCATAAATATTTACAATTGTTATATCTTCTTCTTGGATTGATCCCTTGACCCGTTGCGGAGCACAGGCTCCGGACGCGCAGGCTCAGCGGCCATGGCTCACGGGCCCAGCCGCTCCGCGGCATGTGGGATCTTCCCGGACCGGG
>NC_041232.1:87512910-87575259 GCF_002837175.3 Physeter macrocephalus | reverse complement strand
TGCATTGGCAGGCATATTCTTAACCACTGCACCACCAGGGAAGTCCCTCTCTTGTCTCCATTTTAGAATCTGTTCACCAACTTCTATAAATAGTGCTGGATTTTGATTGGGATTGTCCTGAATCTACAGATCAATTTTGAGAGAAATGGACATCTTTGCAGTCCACTAACATGGAACATCCTTCCATTTACTGAGATCTTTCACTTTGGAATTCAGGATTTTTTGGATTTGAGAAAAGTAACACAAGCACTACCTACACCTCCAGTGGCATCTAGGGAGGTAGGAGTCCTACAGCCAGTCAGTCATACACGTCTGCAGTGAGACATGAACATGCACGACCAGAGAATATGCAGAGCCACGTACACATGTGTACAACACACACACACACACACACACACACACACCCCTCCTGTAAATGACTTCTCTTTAGTTCAGGTCAGGTTCACCATCCATTAAATACTAGAACCAGTCCTGGTTTTCCGAGCGTTTCAAATTTCCTGACCTGCATTGGGAGGGGCCTGCACTTTGCACCCACGGGGACATGACTCCGTAACTGTCACCCCGTCACAGCAGACCCCCTTCCTCTGGCGGTCTGTGAGCATGTCAGTGTGATTCACTTGTCCACACCTTTCCAAGCAGGCTGGCACACAGACCCGGGTTCCATGGCATTTCCCACTGAACAATGCTCATTTTACACAAAAAAAGAAAGCAGCACAACTTGCAGATAACCCCCAATGGGAAACTTGGCGACTTAATTAAAAGCGGCTCTTGAGACCTTAAGTATTTTATTTTTCATGGAGACAATTCTGGAACCCAACAGCCTGTACCAAGGGAGAGGCAGGCAGCCGGTTAATCCTTAGCAGGACTTTTCCGGGAACACACTGAAAGTTGGGCTGGATAATTTGACTTGCACCAATAACCCCAGGGGCTGTTAAGGGAGAAATCCGTAGAAACACTGACCCTATAGACTGAGCTTCCTGTCCAGACCCCCCACGGACGTCTCATTGTGCTTCCCTGGCTTCATCCTGGTGCCTGTGCTTCCTGCATCTTTTGTTTGTTTCTGTCCTTGGCCACAGAGAATATTCCTAAGCTAATGGTCCTTTATATCTTTTGTAATTTTAAGCTTGTTCTAGCTTCTTGTTAGTAAACTACTGAATGATATTTAGGTTTAGATTAAATCCAAACGCATATTCAATCAAGGATCACGTCCTAAAGGTAATTTTTGGAGGCATCAGGACATGAGGTTTTTCTAGATTCTCTGAGTGTTTTGGTGCCTGTATCTACTTCCCGGCTTAAAGGTGTGTCTTAGCCTGGAATCCCCATCAGAGCCTGGGCCAGCAGCTTCCTTATGCGGAGCGTCTTGACGATTTAGATCCAAACTGTTACTACCCGGTGTTCTTGACTCCAGAATCCATCTTTAGGTGGCTCTGGGTCTCAGGTTTTCAAAGAATGGTCCACCTTTGCCAGATTGCCTGGAACCATATTTAAGATGATGGTTCCACACACAGACCCCCCAGGTACCGACTGGGGATCTCTGGGGGGACAGGTCAGAACAACTGAGTATAGCTGAATTGTCCTCACAGGTGGGCAGTTCTAGAATCTCTTTACAGGAGGGCAGTTATGTAGCGGGAAGAGAAGGCAGGGGCCTGTCATGGCGCTATTGGCAAGTGCTCCCTTTTTACTCAGATCCTGTTGATCTGGGGTGGCCCAAGCCCCTGGCGCACTCCTGCTCAGAGCTCTGGCTCAAGAGATGACGAAGGCAGCCCTCCAGCCCTCCTTAGGAAGTCTTGGTGAGGGGAGGGCCCCAGACCCATGACTCTGACACCTTTTCCCAGGGCTGTGTCTGAGCCAGACGTGAATCAGGGTTGCCTGTGCCAGACTGGGTCGGGATGGCATACTAAGCTTGAGTCCAGTTGTGAAGGTGGAGCCCAAGCTGGTGAGGGGACAGCAGACCTCCTACCGTGAGGAGCAGCCACTCTCATCCCTGGGGGCGGGGAGCCCATGTGTGTTACTCTGCACAGTGACACCACCTGTGGACAGTCCACAGGTCGGTGACTTCTCTCTCTGAATTTATTTTCCTCCCTCCGTTTACAAAGATCTTAATATGCTGCAGGGAGTTTGTGTAAAATGGAAATGCCATCCAGGGCGTCGGGTACGTCTGGGTTGAAGAACTTTCCGGTGGGCGCAGCAGGCAGTGGCATCGTGCTCCCGGGAAGCGACCACACCTCGCGGTGCTGGGGTGAGTGGACCGTTCGTGCCCTGGTTTCCTGTAACGTCTCTCGACGACCCTTTCATTCAGAGTCAGACAAGGTGGCAGCCCTCATGTCGACCTTTGTTTTTGAATATAGAGCGGCGTTCTTTGGACGACGTGGGTAAATATCAGTCTTTTGATGGTCAACAGGTACTTAAATATTCCCAAGGTTGTGGTATTTGCCGTTATAACAACGTCTTTGTCGCAATCAGGGAAGTGTCTGTTTATGGAGAGGATTAAATGGTGAGAAACGATAATGAGCTGCCGTGCAGACACAGGGTACAGCTCTGCCCCATGGCGCTTCCTTTGCAAGTGGTTCACGGTCTGTGTTTGGAGCTAGTGCGATTTTATGTCATGCACTCTGCTTATGGAGTGTTGCAAAGTGGTATCTTCTACTCTTATGAATATAATGTATGTATCAATATGTATATTTAAAACATCATGATGCACACATACAGATATTCTAAAATATTCCTATATAGTCATGTGATTATGGGTGTTTGTTGTAATTTCCATCTGTAGTTTTATTAGATACACTTGCAGGTCATAAGAAGTGAGCGGACTAATATATCATGTCCATGTTTTCTAAAAACAGGAATGAGTTTCTCTAAGAAGAAAAATTTTTTGATGTAAATATGTATTTAAAGCACCATTAAAAATAGAAGCAGGAGGATAATATGCCTTAGACGATCAGTCCTATTCAATTGGTTCCCAAAGACTGAAAACATTCCCAGGAGATGGGATTAAAGGCCGCTCTTTTTGAAATTTTAATGTACTCGTCATCCAATAGAGATGTTGCAGGTAGCTTCCTCCGACGCAAGTTCAGTTGTAGAAATTAACCACAGGTGACATGGAAGCAGCTGATGGTTTTTAACCAGAGGTTTCGAGCAACCAGCTTGGATGGTTTTCTAGATGAACGGGCTGGTTCATGGGCCCTGTGTGGACACACATTTGGGTGCCATCCCCTATGACAGAATTCTATGAAAGCCACTCAGACAGGCTGTGGAAACGGGATGCAGAGCACGTCCCAGCTCTGTTTCTATCTCGCTGCTGTCTGGTGTCCCGAGGCCCACCTACTGCCTCCTGTTTCCTGTTCATGCAGGAAAGGGTTTGTGACCTGAGGTTATGTAACGCCTCTGCCAACAAATATCCATAGTCTTACATGTATGTATCGTTTCCGTATTTCTGAGAGAGGTTCAACAGCTTTTGTCACGACCCATAACGTCGGATATGACTCAGTTCAGTCCATTCTTTTAATTGGTTTATTTTTAGATAAAGGTTTATTTTAGAACAGTTTTAGATTTATAGAAAAATTGCAAAGATAGTACAAGCAATCCCCATACATCCCACATCCAGTTTCCTTTATTAGTAACACTCTGTATTGGTTTGACACACTTGTTGCAATTAATGAGCCAATACTGATACAATTGACATGAACTGAAGTGCATGCTTTATATTTTAGTTCTCCTCTGAGGTCCTTTTCTTGCTCGGGACCCCACATTACACTGAGTCATCAGGCAGGTTAGAGCCTTTTCCTTTGTTCCAGGATTCGGAGTACCAGCATCTTAAGATCATGTCTATGTCTTCAGGTAAGCATCTACTGACGGGGGTTCGATTAGAGAAGGCAGACTAGACCATGAGGCAGCAAAATAGGAAAATGCCAGGATTCACAGTGCGTTACTGTTTGTGCTTATCTCATCATTCCTCAGACGGTGAGCTCAGGGAGTTAGAGACTTCTCAGTGTCCCCAGAATGCCCAGCAAAGGACTGTCTGGCTTCATCCTTTCATTATGCTCCTTAGACACAGGTGTCTTCCACTCAGTTTCTTTATAACAGAGAATCCTCCTCTGTTCCCGTCTTACAAAAGGATGATGTGCCAATCTGTGTACTGGGGCCCGAGTTCAAATCCTGCTACTCCGTGGCCTCACCGTGCCCGGCCTCCTTGCTGAGGGTGCAGGTGTGACTGGGGAGGCAGACACTAGGGAGCACTGAGGGCTGGGGCTGTACTGCCTTTCCCGTGCGCCCAGCATGCTGGGGTTCACAGAGCCTCATTCACAAGTTGGCGTAAAATCAGAAAGTTTAATCATAGAAACTTGTGTTTAACAGCAAAACCAGATAATTATTATTACAATGATTAGTTATTTAATAATTAATAACCACTTAGTTACATATAGACAATGGAATATTACTCAGCCATAAAAAGGAACGAAATTGGGTCATCTGTAGAGACGTAGATGGATCTAGAGACTGTCATACAGAGTGAAGTAAGTCAGAAAGAGAAAAACAAATACCGTATATTAACGCATATATGCGGATAATTAATAACCACTCAGTGATTTAATTTGGTGGGACTGTGCTAGGTGGGTGATTAGAAGTAACCACAGGCTGAATGCAACCTTGAAGCAAGCGTGGCACCTTTGCCTTTGCCTTCAGGGCAGCTCCTGAGGCTGGGCCGAGGCTCCCTCTGGACAGCAGGAAGCGGGGCTGCGACAGCCGGACCGGTCGCCGCCCTGGGCCCACGCCCTGGCAGCGCTGAGCTGCCGCAAGCCTGTGGGCGCTCTGGATGCGGCCACAAGTCAAGCTGGTTTTTCTTATGACTTATTCAGTCAGCATAACTCCCAAAGAAATGCATCTTTGGGCAGAAATTTTTCTTAATAATAGGAATGAGAGCAATGAGAGCAACATTTTCTACACAGTGACACTGTTGGAAATGCTTCCCTGCTTCATCCAGCTATCGAATTTCATTTCTGTTTCTTACAGCCAAGTGGATTCAGCATAAAAAGTCATCCATTTGAAAGGAATTTTCCATCAATGTCATTGTGGGAAGGTGAATTAGGCAATGACAATTGTGAGAAATACTCTCAATGTCGTCATTGTATCAGTTTTAGCCAATCTAGCCACAAGATTGAGGTGACTGCATTGCTTTTGTTTTGTTTTATTTTCTATGTTATGTTTCATGACAGAAAATCAAAAGGAGAAAATGCGTCTGAAGACCGTATTTGGTTCATGTACTAGGGAAGAGGCGTCATACATCTGGGCATTTATTCAGATTTTTAGGCATAAGGCCAACACCTCTCTATCTAATAAGAGTCAGAGTCTGGATACCTATAAACTATCTGACAGTGCTGGAAATGCTGTGCAAATACCCATTTTTAGCAGTGGCTCGCGTCTCTCCCTGAGATGAAGCCATCCATGGACCAGGCTGAGTTAGTGTTGGGAGACACTTCTCAGTGGATTTCTCCTGTTGCCACCCATCCTGTGGGTGGAGTGCTGGGTGCCCTGTGCTCTAGACCAGCTTTTCAAGAACGTCTGCAGCCTGGGCGTGAAGGGCATCCACCCCGGGGAAGGGACAGGCCGGCTCCCTGCCCGTCCTAAGAGACTCGGGTGCCCTGGCTCAGGGTACCTCTCCTGTGTGTGCAGGTGTCGCCTGTGAGGACGGGGCTTGGAGAACTGGGGCCAGAGGCTGGGCCTCTGGCCATTGGTGCAAATGACCGAGGAGCGTGTGTCTCCTACTGGCGCCCTGAACCCCGGAGCCTGTCCCGGGCAGCGTGTGAGCTTGTGGGCCTGTGGACGCCGGGAGGCGTCAGGGCTGGTGACAGGACCGACCAAGTTCCAGGCACAAACATCATGTACTTAACCTACGACACACCCTGACGTTGTTTACGACGTGTACGACCTCAGTGGCCTTCCCTCTTCGTCCAGGTGGGAAACCTGATTCAGCAAGGTCGGCGACTGCCCAAAGGCAAAGAGCCTGCGGCTGAGGGCGCAGCAGGTGGCCTCCCTCACCCTCTGTCCTCCTGTGACGAGCTCCCAGAAGACGCAGACGGACTGTGCATGTGAAATGAAAGGGGGACGCGAAGGACGCAGCTCAGGGTGGACGGGGTGAGGGCGTCCAGCTCGGGCTGAGGGGGCATTGCTTGGAGGCCACAGGACAGTGGGGAGGAGGAGGGGTTGTGCGCGGGCCGGGTGGGTCCCCGGGCAGTTGCCTCTGGCCTGGCTCCGCCTGGGAGCTCACACAACACGCGTCTCTCTGACCTTCCGACCAGGGCAGGTGGCTCTGCTGTTTGCAGGGGCCCTTGTCACCAGACAGCCGCCTGCTGACTCAGGGGCCCCGCGCTCCGGTTTCTGGGGAGTTGCGTGCTCTGGGGACGCCCCGGTGCTGAGGGTCGCCCGCCTTCCAGCCTGGAAGCCCAGCCCTTCCAAGCCCACTTGGGTCGGGCAGATTTCTCTGCTGTTGGTGACCACAAGATAAGCATGGAAATCAAACCAGAGAACCAAGGTCGAGGTGAAGGCTTTGATGTTCACGTGGCTGCTGCCAGGACAGACCCCCCACCCCGCCTGCGGGTGGCCCTCAGAGGTGGCCTCAGACCGCAGGTCACACCGTGAGGCCCGGGCAGCTCCCAGACTCCGGCCCAGATTGCTGGGAGCTCGGCCGCAGGGCTTCCGTGGATGTGAGACTCGTGCCCGCCCAGACTCGTGCAGTAGGAAGCGGGAAGCGGAGCCACCCGAGCCACGGACACGCCAGTGACTGGGCCACGGTGCCCTGCGACAGGGTGCCCTTGACACACACATCTACACAGCAGGCAGGGACCGGAACAGGCCAGCCACCAGAGCCTGGGGGAGACAAAGGATCCCCCTGGGAGCCTGGCCCTGCAACGCCTTACTGCTGTGCGAGAGAATGAGTTTCTGTCACTTTTAGCCAGTTTTGTGGTCCTTTGTTTTCCAGCCCTAGGATCCCATCTGGGGTGGTGGGACTGCAGCCTGGCCTACAGACCAGGGCCTGCGAACGAGGCACAAATGAGGTGATGAGAGAAGAAGAGGAACTGGCAGCACTGGGGGGGATTCGACCCGTTGCAAGTGTCTGGAGTATTTCGGCTGGTGCGTTTGGGGGATGGGCGTCCACATTAGGACACGGAGGTTGTCGCCAGAGCCGTGGTGTGGAGTTCAGGGTTCCCTAAACTCGGTTCTGTGGTCCACACCTGTGAACCACCCAGACTACACTCCTCTCCAGGAGACGCACGAGGCTCCTTAGCTCTTTTAAGGCTCTGACAAGTCCTGCAGCGCAGAAACGCAGGTTAACTTCCCCAAGTGTTTCCCTAAATAATTCGATTCCCAGGCCCACGCCCTTGCCTGTGTTTCCTTCTCTACTTGATCAACACATTCTTTCTAGATGTGAATTAACTGGGGGGGCAATCGGAGCAAGAACTTAAGCTGGAGGGTGTTTCACCTGGAGATCGTGACTATTGGTCAAAACAAACTAAAAATTAAATGGTCCAACCCTGAAATTCAAAGTTGGTCAGGGATTGCTTCGGGAAATACCATTCTGTTGATTTTGCCCTCGAATTTAAGGAATATCTAATACAAAGTCATCTCGGCTCTGACTGTGGACCGCGGCAACCCAGCTACGGTTTAGACTGAAATCCGGGTATAAGGAGGAGGAGTCGGTACCAAGACAATGCTCTTTTCAAAGCAGCCTTGGCACTGAAAGTGGTACCAGCAACCACTCGGGAAAGCACAGATCTTCAACCTTGAAACCAACAGATGATGAGATGAGGTTGTTTCTTGAATGACCAAAGATCTGATGGCTTGGAACAATTTGAGAAGTAGAAACTGGGGAATTATGATGTAGCCTCGGACACAGCATGATCGGTTTGGACGGGATGCAAATCCCATCAGTGACATTCCCTTTCTAAAGAGATCTCTGAGCAAAATACCCCTGAAATGGTACCTGTCACTCACATCCATCCCAGGAGGGAGCTTTCTGGATAATGCAGGGTTTGGCAAACTCTGTCCTGGTGCTTCTTTGAATCTTTACTTCCAATATAAAGACCTTTCTGTGTGGCTACCTTGGAAATGCATTCCTTTTTGTCTAAACTCCTTTTCCTTGGTGCAGTTTCATATTCCTGCAGCGGGTCCCACAGGCTAGGAAGATTCATCTTTGCTGTTGGGACCACATCCGTTTACTTCAGAATTTAAAACAGACTTCACCTGTGTGAAGAGGATTTTGGTTCTGTTGTCATTTCTACAGTCCAGAACATGTCTAAATGCTTCAATGATGCAAACATAATATATTTTTCTCAACAAAACTCACAACATGTTTTTCTCAACAACTGATTGTGCCCATTTTGCTGAAGATATTGGATTGCTTTTTAGGCTACATTTCCACCGTTGGGTTAGATTTACGGCACCAAAGGAAAGAAAGCTTTGGGTGGAAAATTCCACTTGTATAGCAGTGAGCACACACATTCTTTCACAATTCACGAAAAGTTAATGTTTCTCTTAGATTGTCAGGAAAATAAAAAGTATGTATTTGCCAAGACAATTGTTTGGTTCAGGGCTAAGCTTTGTATAGTTAAGGTCATTAATCAATTTTATACCTCCTTCTGAGTTTTCTTTTTATAATTCTTTGGTCACCAGATTATGCTACCTTCCTTTGTTCATGTCTAGAAAGGCGTAATTTCAGAAGTCAGAGGAGTCATTTATCAGGATGGAATCCTTGCCTGTTAGTACCAAATACAGTCTTCCCAGGATCTGCTTTGGGTAAGGCTATAAAATTAAGATTCTGATGGTGTTTATCTACTGAAAGTTTAAACATTTTTGCAGGACAGAACTACTATAAGTAAAAATCCTCTCTTTTATTTTAGCTTTCTTAAAACCTGTGATTTATTTCTGAATCTTGTACCAGCTCTGGTTGGACAGTTATATCTTGCCTTTCCATTTCTTGGGTATAGCTAGACCCACTCTTCTTAACTTCCTGTATGAATTACAAATAATCTTCCAAACACTTCAAGAAAAGATCCTAGTTTTTATTCTTAAGTGTATCTTGCCTTAAAAATTGTTGCCCGGGCTTCCCTGGTGGCGCAGTGGTTGCGCGTCCGCCTGCCGATGCAGGGGAACCGGGTTCGCGCCCCGGTCTGGGAGGATCCCACGTGCCGCGGAGCGGCTGGGCCCGTGAGCCATGGCCGCTGAGCCTGCGCGTCCGGAGCCTCTGCTCCGCAACGGGAGAGGCCACAACAGTGTGAGGCCCGCATACCACAAAAAAAAAAAAAAAAAAATTGTTGCCCTTTATCCTTTTGTTACCAAGTAGCTAATGACCTCTCCCATGTATATTCATAATCCAAAACCAACGTCATTAAAATCCTTCACATTGTGCCAGTAATGCAGGCATCCAGTGACTGAGTCCCATAATTGAAAACCTCATTACATTTATTTCAATATATTTAAATTCAAATAGGAATTACTCATTTTAATATCTAATAAAGTTCCTATCTCAGGAAATGCAAAAAATTTAAGTAATATAAAAAAAATTCTAGTATAAAGGGATACATATCATCATGTAGAAATGTTGAAAGAATAATATACAAGGATGTAGCATATGGAAAAATAGTAACAATGAAAAAAGCTACTTTGTGAATATTAGAACAAAAGACTGCACTCAAGAGTTGGCCATAGTTCTAGCTAATGCTTATGTGGTACTCACCATATGCCAAGCACTGGTCTAAGCTCTTTACAAAGATGTGTATGAACTCACATAACTTTATAATGAGCCTAGGAAACAGGTGCTATTTTTATGCCCATTTTACAGTTGAGGAAACAGGCATAAAGGTATGTAACTTGCCTGCAATTATATAGAGAGTAAATGATGGAGCCTGAATGTGACACTTGACAGACTTCAGATTTTATAGCCTTAGACTTTAATCCTTATTAAGTGAACAATGATGAAAGAAAGAAAGAAAGGAAGGAAGGGAGGGAGGGAGGGAGGGAGGGAGGAAAGGAACAGAGAAAAAGGAAAAGATGTATCCATACGGCAATGATTTTTAAATGTTTTGATCACGACCACTTCACATGGCGAGCCTGTCTACACACATATATGGATATAAATTGGGACTCACCATTTCAACTTGCTGTGCCATGCAGTCTAACACTTTCTATTATTTTCTTTCATTAAAAAAAAATGCTGGTTTAGAGCCACTAAATTGATTTCATGACCCACAAATGGGTTAAGACTCGCACTTGGAAGACTAGCGCTCAGGCAGAAACTCTTAAATCTCTTTTAACACAAAGGTAACGGAACGCATATGCAGTTTCAGTTTGAAAAGGAGGGACGTCTGTATAAAGTGCTTCTCCTGAAGATGATCGGTAAAAATGTCAGAATCCACCATTCTAGCATTCGAGTCAACATGAAAGGACAGAATGCATTCAACTTAAATTCTGAAAGATTCATGAGAACAAAATGCCTCTGTTATATTTTTGACATGGGCAACAAATAAACAAACAAACCCGCACAACTTAGAATTTATAATTATTTCTCAAATTATTGTCACTATAATAACTGTGAGCAACTTAGTTTTTGATTTATCTGTATTACATTTGAGACACTTCTAGGCAACAGAGATAAAATATTTCACAGATAACTTTTTCTTTTTTCAAAAGACAAAATAATCTCAGATGATCTGCTTAGGAAGAAAATGATATTTAAGGATGTTTAGCATTTTCCTCACATTCAACTACATGTTACATAATAGAAGCACATAAATGCAAAGTAAAATACAATCTCTCAACTGATGAATGGGGATCATTTCCCAGGGCAGCAAATTAAGAGCATTGAGGCAAATTGTATTTAAGCCGATGGACAGTGGTATCAGATGAAATAGTTGATAACTGTAATAAAAATAAAGGTTACTTATGCAATTCAAAGTGTATGAAAGGCTCACCCCTTACAGCAAGCCTTTTGGATTCAAATATATAAATGTTACTCTTTTGAGGTCCGTAACAGTTTTCAGTGATGAATGTAAATTCAAATTTGACACTAAGACTTAAGCCCAAGAATCAAATTCAAGGTTTTAACCACTGGGTTATAAACTTTTGGAACCAACAATTTCAGAACTATGGTGCATTTACCTCAAAATTTAATTTTAGGCTTATGTGAAAATGTTCTAGGACCCCCCAGTATATTTTAAAAAATTCAATGGGAAGGCGCCTAGAATTCAATTCTTTTTGACAGCTGAGCCCAGTGATGGTTACAAAGTACCTGCATTTGGACTCGATAAAGCAAGTGCTCTGAACACAACATCAAAGGCAATAAAAATAATACATAGGTTATAATGGACGCAAGAGACAATGTAACCTTAATAAATGGAAACACACCATCTACTTTGGCTGTTTATTTATTCCAGGACGAAAACAGCTACAAAATTTCTGAGTTTCTAATTTAGAAAATCTAAATAGGGAGAGAACACTTTGGACAAGCCTGGCTAACAGTTTTCAAAAACTCATTAGTCCTGTAAAATTTCAATTTATCCTCTCACATTTGCAAGGCTTCCAGCGCATTTACCAATAATACCCTTTTCTTTTCAAGTTATCCTCACCTCCATCTGCAGTTCCCATATCATTAAGCTGAACACAGAGATGTGACCGCAGAAAAGCCGTTCAGCATTGCCTGTCAATAATCACTACTGAGACGCAGGGAAGGGGAGATGCAGAAAATATTAAAGTTCTTTGGCAGATTTGCTTTCCTCCTGGTTCACCCAAACTTCGTCAAAGTTCTGAGGATTTTCTGCATATATAACGCTGACTTCAGCGCACCAACACGTATTTACTGGGCTAGGACTATGTGCAGGACTTTGAGCTCGGCCATGAAGGTGACAGCCAGAATCAGGAATGTGCCTCTCGTGAATGTGAGATTAAGTCTGGGGTTACCATCACCCACAGAACCACCCACTATACACGGGGCGAGTGGCTCCATGTCTGCTCAGTGTGGCTGTGGCACTCAGCAGGTGCCAAGGTGGGTCACTGGCTGCGGGCCATGAGAAGACCTCTGACACGGACGCCACACGTGCCGACACAGATGACCGTGCGGGCGTGAATGTGATACCTGGAGCAGCAGCAGCCATCTTGTGGTCATGAGGGAGCAGCACGAGGGGACACACCAACGCATTAATGCCTCTGGGAGCACCGACGGGTGAGCGAATCATCCCCTGCACCTGCCCAGTTCTGGACTTTGGGTTATATGAGAAGAGTAAACCTCTACTGAAGCTGTCAGATGGGGTGTCTGTTATTTGCGGCCAAGTGCAAACTTAACTGACAGAAAGTTCTCAGGAAAAAGAAGAGCATATGGACTCTGGGTGCCCAGGTAGTGCTGAACTTCTGTCTTTAAGCAGCATTCAAAACTTCTTTTTCCTCTGTCGTTGCTGAGCGCGGCCTCAGGACCAGCAGCAGCCGCCTCCCCTTGGGAGGCTGGCAGAAATGCAGCATCCCAGGCCCCACCCCAGACACATCAAGTCAGAATCTGCATTTTAACAAGATTCCCCAGGTGGGCTGGAGGTTATCCTTTCGCAAAGCCTGGGGCGGTTTTGAATCCTGGGCTTTACCCTCGGTGGCTCCGATTCACTCGGTCAGGAGAGAGGCTGGCTGGGTTTGGAAATCTCCACGGTGACTCTGATGAGCGGCTAGGGCTGAGAGCCCTGCTCTGGTGACGACATCAGCGGTTTCACAAAGTGTGGTCCCTGGACCTGCAGCATCCGCCTCACCTGGGAACCCGTTAGAAACGCAAAATCTCAACGCTCATACCAGACCCGGTGAATCGGAGCCTCCGGGGTGGGTGCAAGGACCTGCGGAGTAACCAGCTCCCAGGTGATTCCGTGCGCGCCCCAGCTCCAGGGCCACTGCTGAGCTTGACAGAACGCTCACTGAAAAGAGGGGCAGGCGTGAAAGGTTGAGGGTGAAATAACACGGCGGGGGGGTGGGCATCAGCGTGGTCTGAGCAAGGGGTGTCTCTTGCCTGAATGCCGCTTCTGGAGGGCAGGAAGTGAATTTCATTCACCTTCTACTCCTTCCAACAGTACAGGAAACAGCCATCGTCCATCCATCCCTCATCCGTCCACCCTCTATCCATCCACCATCCATCCATCTACCTACCTACCGACCTACCTACTATCTACCTCTCATCTGCTGAATGGAGTCAGGACTGTTACAGGCTTGAACAGATGTTTTGGTTGTACTTATCACCCTTATGGGTCCCAGGCACAGAGTTTTCTTGCTCGAATCCCGCCCTCCACGCTGTGCGTACGTGTATTATAATTTGCCCTTATTTTGCAGGTTAATTCTGTTCAGTGACCAGAGCTAACTAGTGTGGCTCATTAGTGAGCGGACCCCAGATCAGAAAGAGGAGAGAGGAAGCACTGCTGGCTCTCACTTCGGAAAGGACACCCCAGGGAAGCCCCCTGCCCTGGGGGATGGGTGTGAGCAGACCGAGGACCTTAGGGAATTTCAGTGCGCGGGCGGCAGGGGGGGTGTGTGCGCGCGTGTGCGTGCGTGTGCGCGTGCGCCTCGGAGCCGCGCCTCATACCGCCTTCCGGCAGAGCCCACGGCCGCCGAGCCCGTGGGAGGCCTCACCGTGCCACGGCTCATTCTACGGTCTCAGCCTGGACACGGCCAGGCCTGCGGGGCCCCCGGGCCCCCCCAGCCCGCAGAGGCCTCACCGAGCCCACGCCGTCCCCGCACGCTCACCGCTGATCTTTGTGGCAGGGTCTCCGGAGGCCTGGAGACGGGAAACTGCCCAAGAGATGGGCTCAGGTCACCCCTGCGGAGACAGAGGCCCCTGCCCGAGACGGCGGGGCTCCCAGGCGGCCAGGGAGCACCCTCCTACCCGCGGGACGCCACTGGGCAGCAGCCCTGGGAGGCGGCGGCGCCGGCCCGGCACCTGCGGGAGGACCCCCCCCCCCGCGGGCGGGGCGGAGCCCGCGGGCGCCTGCGCCGCCGCTGGGGCCGCCCGACCTTGGGCCCCGAGTCGCTTCCGGGCAGCTGGTGGGTGTGCGGCTTCCTGCGCGTTCGGGGCCGCCCTGCCCACCAGCCTCTGCTGTCCCGACTTCTAACGCGCTGTGGGAGCCTGCGGGCGCCTGCGCCGCCGCTGGGGCCGCCCGACCTTGGGCCCCGAGTCGCTTCCGGGCAGCTGGTGGGTGTGCGGCTTCCTGCGCGTTCGGGGCCGCCCTGCCCACCAGCCTCTGCTGTCCCGACTTCTAACGCGCTGTGCGCACCCGGGGACGGTTGCTCAGGGCGCCCGGGATGCCCACACAAGGCAAGTCTCTGCGACCCCGCAGCTGGGGACGCTTGGGCTGCCTGGGCTCTTCCCGCAGGGACAGGCCCGACCCGTCCACAGGGGCCGACGCGCGAGGACGCAGCGCTTTGGGGGCAGAACCCGGGGCGTGGGGGATTCTTGGAGGAGGAGGAGGAGGAGGAGCCGTGGGGCTGGTCTCCCCCAGCCAGGGCCCTGGAGGTGGCACGGGGGTGCGGGGGCAGAGCGGAGCCGCCGGAAGCCAGGAGGGCACCCGCGCTCCAGCCCTGCAGCGTCAGGTACCCGGGGGCGAGAACCCGGGGCGTGGGGGATTCGTGGAGGAGGAGGAGGAGGAGCCGTGAGGCTGGTCTCCCCCAGCCAGGGCCCTGGAGGTGGCACGGGGGTGCGGGGGCAGAGCGGAGCCGCCGGAAGCCAGGAGGGCACCCGCGCTCCAGCCCTGCAGCGTCAGGTACCCGGGGGCGTCCTTGCGTCCAAGGGCCAGAGGACTTGTGTTGCACCCCACTTTATTGTTAATTTTGCAAAGTATTGTACTTTGTATGTTTAGAAAGGTTGCAGTGTTTGAAGATTGGTTTCACGTTTCGAAAGGAAACAGACTCCACCTTAAAGATCCCGGGCTACAGTAAGGGCAGGGATGGAAAGTAACCCCCAGCAGCTCCTAGAGAGGCAGCAGGTGGGGACGTGATGTCACTGCTGGGGAAAGAGAAGGTTCCTACTCGGCTGTGTAACAGGGCGTCGTCTGGAAGCAAGAGGAGGCTGCATTCACACCCAACGCTCTGCTAATGGAATTCCCACGCATCCAAAGAAAAGCTCCTATCTCTTTAATTACAAAAGCAGGGTAAATACAAATCATACCGAATACGCAGTTTTTAAGTGCATGTGAAACATAATATTTTCCAACATAACAACGAAGCTGCCCTTGCAAACATACGCCGACTGTTTTCTCTGCCCACGAAGTTTAGAGAAATTAGCATTTTCTCACCTCAGGGAGTATGCAGTCATAAAATAATTAAGCTCAGCTTTATTTTCTGCTCAAAAAGCTGAACTTGTTGTTCTGGACGAACAGGTATTTGCTAAGCTGAATTAAGAGCATGTCCTTAGAAAGCTGATTCTTAAAGGGCTGCTTTTTCAGGCACATACAGCTTATCAATAAAGTAGAAATTTCTACAAAATAGTGAAGATCAAAACAATTTAAATGAGTTCTTATCACTGACTAAGATGAACATTGGGGTTTAAGAATATTTTTAAAAGTGAGCTTTATCAAGGGTCAGGCAATGCCATTTTTCTTCAAGATCTTGTACTTACGTTCTCTTTGTAGTTCATTCACTAAGGCTTGATTTGGGGTATGGTGGTACTTTTTTTTCCTGTGATTACAAGTACTATTTTAATGCACTTATAATTTTAAATAGCCTACACTTATTCCCTTCATGCACCCAAAGCGAATCAAGTCAGATACCATCAACCACACAAGAAAGGCAAAATGAACTACTGGGTCACCGTTCACTGTCGTCTTCAGGATCATATCAGTCCTGGGGGAGCAAGAGGCTGGGTCTCCAGGCAGCAGACGCATGGGCCCTGCGGTGGACGGGTCTCTGTCTGTCTCTCACCCCCTCCCTGCACAGATATGCAGACGCATTTCTCAGCTGGCTCCACGGGGCTCACCAGGTAAGTCCTCAGCACCACAGAGGATGCTTTGTTTGAGCCAAAGGGAAGCCGGCAGACAAGGGAGGGTGTCAAGACGCTAACTCATCTGTGAGTTTCCCTTCTCAGGACTTGTGAGGAAACTTTGAATTTGTCTTCAGTTAATACCAAGTCCAGCCACGATTTTCATTTCTTCGAAGACAGAGTCTATATTTCTAAAACTGAGTAATTCAGCCCAGTGGAAGAGAAAGATGACTGGGCTCAGAGCTTAGCCTCAGGGACCAGCCTTGAAAATAACCAAGCTATGATTTTTATTTATTTTTTGGCCGCACTGCATGGCTTGCGGGATCTCAGTTCCCCGACCAGGGATTGAACCCGGGCCACGGCAGTGAAAGCGCCAAATCCTAACCACCGGACCACCAGGGAACTCCCCCGAATTATGATTTTTAATTTATAACTTGCTCTTCTACTATTTTCCAGCAAAACAGTTGACAAAAGTGGCAGAATCAAGGTTAAAACATAAATTGAAAAAACAGAAACGCCAAGCCAGGAGATAAACTCTGGATAAGGGACGGCAATGCAAAGGGAGAGACATAAAGGAAGGGTCTTTCAGGGGATGAGGAAGGAATTCATTGTAACGGATGAGTTGGGAGACTCATTACCTTAAACAATATGCCAGGATTTGTTCAAGTCCTATAAAATGTACCGAGGTTATGAAAAATGTGTAGTTGTCCTCAGGAAAAGCTAATCATTTACAAATATTTATTGATCAACTTCATTTTCCTAAATTGCCTATAGCTCTTAATTGAAAATCTATGAGGTTAATGCAGCTATAAAACTCTCTGAGATGTTGGTGAGTTTTATATTCTTTATGTCTCTGTTAGTGTTTATTTCCACTGCTGGTACACTTTCAAGATTGGCTTCTTTTATAAGTTGGTGGTCTTTTCTCCGTATGTACTAAATAAAGAGCTATAGTCATTTTGGGGGTGAAATTTTCCGCTGGCTGGGTGACTTATTCAGCCCAAGTGCCTGCAGACGATGGCACATAAGTGAATCGTTCACCTTGAGAAGAGAATGCCTTCCCAGCACCTACCTCTTTTCAATTATCTACAATTTTTTAAAGTCCCAAACGGGAAACATCTGGGTTCCAGAACTCTTTTCTCAGTGACCCCAAACCCCTGCCCGTATTGCCTCTGCATTTAGGGGCAGCACCTAAAGCTCTGTTACTGAACATCACAAACAGGGCAAAACAAAAAGCCCCAAACAAGAAACCAGAAAAAGAATGGAAATGCTGAAAGACAAAATCTGAAGGAAATGTTCATGCTTCTTGCTCCCAAGCACAATCATTACCCCAGGAACTGTTCCTAGACCAGCCGATTTCCTGGGGGAAAAAGCCAGACAACTCTAGGCTTATTAGTGAAGGAAAATGAATTCAAAATCCAACTTATCTCTCAATTATTTGAATGTGCGGGGAAGTCTCTATAGGCTTTTCCTACCGTGTATCCCTAAAACTTTCACCATCCGAAGGGTGGAAAATATTTTTTCTAAGCCTGCTTGTTTTTCCTCGGCGGTGGTGTTTGTGGGCAGGTGTGACATATTTCTTCTTCTGCTAAGTTTAGGTCATAACGAGAGCTTTTGCTGAGCTGTCCTTGATACCATAATTAGAAAGAGTAAAATAAAATAGAAATGCTTTATAACATGTAGATAATTAAGAGATACGCCAGTTATAAAAGAAATGTGACAACTTTGGTCATTTAAATATTTATGTCTCTACTTGTAAAAAGTTATGAAAATTCAGGTGTCCTGGAGGTTAAGCCAGAAAGAAAATTAATAAATGGAAGCAGTGAGCACTGAAAGTGCCAGATGGAACGTGAGGGAACTCACACTTCTGCAGCTTTCCTAATTTATAGATAATACTGTGATTTAAAAATATGCTCATCAGACCAGCGTAGAAAGTGTTTGGGGGAGTTTGCAAAATCCCCATGTTCACAAATAAGCACATTTGGGACTACGGTAATCAGACATTTATGTCCACGTTTGAATCAGATACAGTGAGTGATTCACACGGATACGCACAGATCCCTTTACTTCAGGGGGCTTATGAATCATGATTTCCATTTAGTGGCGTAGAGAACCTTTCATAGAACAGAACACGAATGTACTCTTACATCGATGACACCCTTCTCCTCTCTTTCCTGTCTCACCAACTTTCTGATCATCTCCCACTGGCTTGGGTGCGGCGCTCAGTGCAACCCTGAATTCAGCCATAAGGGGGTGAGGTAGAGCCCCCCCAAGTACAATCTCTAAGGCTTCCAAAGAAGTCAGACCACAGACCGCTGATGTGGTTATAAATCAGGACAGCACACCCAATGTTAATAGGTTCTCAGTCTTTCGCTAAAAGAACGAGAGATAACACCTGCGTTTAACTGCATCCTCTTTTGAATATATCGATGTACAGATAGACGTATATTAATTACCTCAACGAGGCGCTGCAATGTGAGGTGTACAGTGCACAGGACAAAAACCAAGCCATTTAAAAAAGTCTCTTTTCTGATAGAAAGTGCAGTCAGCATAATGTTCACAGAGATTGACTTTATTTTACCTTAAATATAGTTGCATTTTAAAAAGCTTCAATAAATTTAATTTAAAAAAAATCAAAGATACCAACACATTTTTCATGGTCCAAATATGATTCCACATATTTTCTTTAGCAAAGTCATTTGTAATAGATTTTTCAATATTTATATTCTTAGGTAATCATTTTTATTTTCTCTCTGTACAAATACCGTCAATTAGTCTGTCTAGTGAATTTCTGGGGGGGTGCGAAGAAAGATGTACATTAGTAGTAGTTCTTTAAAAAAAAAAACACCGGCTCTTAGAAGAGGAAATTTTAAGGATCAAATTCTCCCCCGTTGTTACAGATCAGGAAGCAAAGCGAGGAGGGAAGGCTGCAGCTTTCACAGGGCACAGCCAGGCAAGGGGGCAGCCTGGCCCCGTCCCCACCTGTCCCCTGCCCGAGCCTCACTGCGGAGCAGCCAACCTGGGCCACTCGGGGCGATGTCCACACGCTCACGCCTGGTGACTTGGCACAAAACTGGACAGGAGAACGGCAGGACAATGTTTCTATGGTGACTTCATTTTAAAGTTTTCCCTTCATAAAAAATGGTGAAACAGTATGCAGTATTTCCCACTTCAGTGCAAAAGAAAAGGGGGACTTAATTTTTTTCCTAGTTTTGTATTGAATATCTTGTAGATAAAATCTTCCTGTAGCTATAAATCAGCCAAGAGACCTGCTGCTGATAGAAACGTTTCACAGCCTGTGTTTTTCAAAGAAGCAGTGTGTCCCTAAAAAACTTCTTGAAGGAATGAACGAGTGCCTCAGTGCCGGTAATCAGCAAATGAGCACAGGATTTTAAACACAAAGACTGAACCCCGAGGCCCACAGGTTGGCAGGCATGCTCGCAAGGTGACAGGCAGGACACAGAATCACACGTATGTGACATTCTTATCCACTGCAAGCATGCACCAGAGGAAAGAAATGAGGGGTTTGGACTTCCGCGGTTTAGACAGACAGCCAAAATAAATACAGCGAGTTGAAGGCGGTTGGGCTGGAAAGGTCCGTGCAGCCCGGTAATAAAGAAACACCCCTGAAGTTTGCTGCAGCTTCTTAAAGCCGAAGCAGGAGCTGGGCGCTGTCTGCCAAAGCACAGAGGAAAAGCAGGCAGGGAACCCAGGCTGCCTTCAAGCTTCCACCGGGACAAAATTAAACAGTGAGGGTTTAAAAACAATTGCTTTTTAGCCCTTAAGCAATACTTTTTAATTAGACTGAAATGTTAACGGTTCCTGTAATGAACTCAGAATAGATATATATTTAAGCAAATAATTTTTAGGGATTGTTGGCATTTATGATTCTTTGATATATGGTCTGAGCAGCCAGAATTGATGTCAGAAAGAAGTAAATACCCAGGCTCGTTAAGCCCAAACACCTCTGGTTTTATGTTGGAAACGTTTTTGAAATAAGAAGTAAATCTCTTTTCCCTTGCATTTTAACTTATATTAATTACTTTAAATGATTGTAGGAATCTTTGCTATTTCCTTACCATATGTAAAAAAAGGTCACTTTACTAGCTGAGGTTTGTATCTCATGATTTCTCTCTAGCTCGGCGATCAACAGGGTTTAATTCCTAAGGCTTAGGATTATATGATACCTGCCGGGAGGCTGGGCAGTTAGTTTAGTGGTTAGTACCTTACCGCGCCTTCAGAAATCACCCAGCATTTCCCAGGTGAAGTTTACTGTGGCTTCTAGGTATCAGTAGTTATTTTTTAAAAAGAAGAAATGGATTGTATATCTTGTAATCCAGCAGCTATTAAATGATTTAAAGTTTTAAGTCTTCTCAAATGTTATCGGCAAGGTAAAGCTTCTTTTCAAGTGAAGGGCATCCTCCATCTGGAACTCGCAGGCGCAGGGTGCGGACAGCGGCCACACTGTTCTCCCCACACCTCCCTCCCAAATTGTCACTAGAGGCACAGAGATTTAATTTTCAAGGGACCTGAAGAGCCGATATTTTCCCTCAATGCCGACAATGGGATGGTAATTCAGAGCGTAGTCGTTTTTGGACACCGCCAATAGGCTCTAATAATTAAGCATTTTCTACTACATCTTCTTCCATCAAAGACGTAAATCAAAAAAAAAAAAATCCACAGTTAGGAGGCTGCATTTTTATTTTAGAAAAAGGTGAAACATGAAAATTTCGAGACCAATCAAGACACGCTTAGATATGGCTTAATAAATCTAAGCTGTCAGAACTCGGTGACTTTCCTCGGAGAAACACCACGGATATACATCCACCATCAATGACCATAACCTCAAATTCCACTTTCTCCATCAGAATAATCAAGGAACGCCATTCAGAAATAATATTACATCCCGCATTTTATTCAATTCCATGTGACAAAAATAGGAACCTAGACTAAGACATCCATTTCAATCAGTAGATGTGTCAAGCCACAGATTTCATCATAAAAAATATTGGATCTGGGTAACAATTCTCCACTGGTTCAGGGAGGCCCCTGGCCCTACACGGTGTTGCAATAGAAAAATAGTGTCTCTTCACCATGCGGAGAGGGACGGCCTTGCCCTGAGCACAGGGTGGGGACAGTCTCACTGTCCCGTCATGAGCCATCTTATTTACAGCACTTTACATTTCTCTTTTCTTACGTTATATACACACCCTTTTGCGAGGAGAGAACACTACATGGTACCAAATACTAACCGAAAAGGAAAAAAAAAAAAAAACACACCAAAAAGGACACAGATAAATAATAAGAACATTCACTGCTGAAACACAGCGACACCGAGCACCTCGGTTTCCTCTTCCCGACGCTGGGACACCCCCGACCCATCCCGTGAGAGGAGAGGGTGCCCCCGGGCACGCTGCATCCCACCTGCGTGGGAAACAGAGCTGGAGAGTTCAGGGTTCATTTCCGACAGAGATCACGGCTAGGTCTGCTTATCTGTGAGTCTCTGAAACTCTGTTCAGTGACGCGACGTGACTTGTTGCTGTGGTTGTGTTGGAAAGATGGTCCTATCTCTCGGTTTCAACTGAGAAGGCTCGACTGCTTCCTCGGGGACTCAGCCCCTCGCGCCGTCACCCGGCCACCCACGACGACCTGGGACAGCACTGCCAGAGGAAGTTCACGGTCTCAGACTCCAGCGTGCTTGCAATGCACAAAATGAGGTAGAGCACACAACACTTCTGTGCGGGCCTGGCTCAGCCCCGCCGCCCGGCACCTGCCCAGGGCCCTTTCCTGACACGGGGCAATGGACAGAATCGCCAGCACGAGACTGTACTTTGATCAGATGACAGTGTGCTTTGTTTTCATCTGAGAAGATAATAAATAAATCAGGAACTCAGAAAAACGTCCCAGTTATGACTGATTATACTGCCTGACACCCGACACCTCTCTGCAGTTTATTGAGCACAAAAGCAGGCCTCGCAGGCAGTCAAACTCCCATTCGGGGGCGTGTGAGAAAGAGAGCGGAGGCTACGGCAACGTCATACCTATGCAGCGCCCTCTTGGTTACTTCCTGGCTTGTACTGGTGTCACGGTCCTAAGATGAATTCATCAGAGTTTTCTTAGGGTGGTCAAGTTTTTAAATGGGCTTTGTAGAAAAGTTAAATCATTTAATTTAAGAAACAGCAGGCCCTAGTTTATTGAGGAACTGACAAGTCTTGGTGGCTTTTCCGGTCAAGGAGCACAGATTTCTCATATATCGTTTGACCTAAGACTGTAACAGCTTTTTTTTTTTTTTTTTTTTTTTCCCTCTTCATTTTCCTTCAATCAAAGTACTATTTATAAAATACTTTACATCTTTTAAAATTTTCCAATTATAGACAAACCTCCCTAATACAAAATACTAAAAGTGCAAGAGTATAAATTAAGAGTTTTCTCAACCACATTATACAAACATTACCTTTTTATTGTACAGCTTTGATAACGCGAAATATTTACTCACAACTGCTATAATGTTGTGAATAATTCACGGTGGTGTCTGTCTGTAACTTGTTCCCAATCGCTGGGCTACACACCACACTAGAGAACACTATCCACATAGCAGCTACAAACATTTAAATTAAAAAAAAAAAGAAAAGAAAAAAAAAAAAAAGGCTTGTTACTGACAGGCGCCTGCACACGAAAAGCACGCTCTCTCCTAACAGAACTTCACAATTTTGCCTGCATGGAAATAACCCACTTATCTATAGTAAAACAAATCTTGCTTTAAAAAACAAAAATCACATAGCCAGATGTATTCTGCAGTACAAAAGCTTCCGTTAACGTTGGGCTGTATTGTCTGTTACCCGCATCATCTTAACATCATAAATACTACAGACGAAGGTACTGCCATGATACACAGCGTCGAGAGCACCAGACCACGTCTTCGAGATAAGAGTTCTAATGACAGAGTTCCAGTTTCTAACTAATTCGAACAAAACCACTGAACGAGTTTCCTGGAATAGGGTGGGGGAGCCCCCTCTGGGCACTGCTGGGCTTTGGAGGGACGGAATGGATGTGCTCTGAGCCCCTTCTGGTCCCAAGGTGGCTCTCCGAGGACGTCTCCTTTTGACTTAAATCTATTTCAAAGGTTGCCGAGTTCTCGAGGACCGTCAAGCTCACCGCGAAAGGTGCACCGGGCAGCGGGTGAGGCCACCTCGGGCAGCCACCTGGTGACGTCTTTCCTGCTCTGGGTGGACGGGGAAGGGGACCCACAGGGCAGGGACGCGGCTAGTTTATCCCGATCTCCTTGTTATCCTCAATGAACCGCGAGAACGGCCGGCCGGCTCCCGCGTCCGACTTGGCTTTGTCCAGCCCCGCGATGGGCGGGCTGCTGCCAGGCCGCGCTTTGTCCAGCCCGGCAGCCAGGGAGCCCAGGGAGGGGAGCGCGCTTCCCCCGAGACTTACTGGGAGCTGGGGGAGGCCTCCGTTCTGGATGACGGAGATCTCGTTGTTCTTCATGGCCAGCCCGTTGGTGATGGCTGCGGCGTACTGGTTCCAAAAGCTGGGGTCCACGTTCATGGCCCGTGCGGCCAGATCCTTCTGGAACATCTCGGAGAACTTCAGGGCATCACCGCCCAGCAGGGCCATGGGGTTCTCCACCGACAGGCGGCGGCCGCGCCGGGCAGGGGCGTTGTTCCACATGTGGGTGCCCATGTGCACCTGCGGGGGACACGAGACACACCCCGGCGTGAGTGCGCCAGCCCTGGGGTCACAGGGACTCCTTCCAGCTCCTTTCCTTCCCCTCTTCCCCAGCCTAAGCATTCGTTTGGGACCACAAACTTGTTAGGTGAGCTTTTCGGAGCTTCTTATATTTGAACCTGCAACATTTCCTTCTGTCAAGTACACAGAGCAAGCAAGCCGACCGATGAGCGAACGGACGCTCCTTTCAGCTCACAGCTTGATGGAATCATTTCCCCGCTGAGGCGTCAGACCCTCGGGCCACCAGGAGGGTCCCAAAGCTCCTGCCCCGCCCCCCAAGTTGGCTTATACTCAGGACTCCTGGCTTCACTGCGCCCGTGCCTGGTTTTCCCCCAGACACGGCGGGAACGTCTGGGCACCTGTGGTCAGCAGAGCCCTCAGGCGGCTTTCATCCTACCAGCAAGTGGAGGCCCCAGGTCCCCGAGGGGTCACTGAGACCCTCGCAGGCGCCTGCCACGGGCTGGAAAGCGGCACGCTCCCCTGAGGGTGTGGGCACGGCCCTGGATGGGTCCTCGGGGCCCGGCCACACACTCCACACCTCCGGGGAAAACGGGCGGTGTGGCCGTATCTCAGACGTGAACGGGACGTCGCTGTCCTGTCCTCCCCTCCCCCGGCCCTCAGGCTGGGAAGCTTCTCCCAGATGCCCGCTGGGCCCGCGTGGCGGCCACGTGGCCGAAACCACAGATCAGACCCCCGGCCTCGGGGCGGGATTTGCATCAGTCGCGTCACCTGCGAGCATCTCCAGGCCCGGTTCTCTCGGTATTAGCGTCCCACTGGACTCCGGGCAGCGGCGGCCCCGGGCCTGCCCTGGCAGCCAGCGTGCGTCACCCCGACGCCCTGCAGCCACGCGGGCTGCACCGGCCCCTCGAGGGGAGGCGGGGCCCGCGTGGAAGGCAAGCCCCTCGCTGCCACCGGACACGTGGGAGCACCACAGACAACGCGCACACGCAGGCACACGGACGGCGCAGACTCACCCATAACACACAAGCGCGCTCACACCACACGCCACACAGGCACACGCCGCGCTGTCTCTCGGGGGCTCCGCAGCAGCCGCGCCCCTGGCCAGGACCACAGGAGGTGGACGCGGGGGCTTCCCGGGCGGCCCTCACCTTGAGGTTGCCCTTGGTGGTGAACGCTCTCCCGCAGATGGTGCAGCCGAAGGGCTTCTCCCCGGTGTGGGTGCGCTCGTGGATCTGCAGGGCGCTGGCCGAGGAGAAGGTCTTCCCGCACGACTGGCAGTTGTGCTGCTTGGGCGTCCGGCGCGGTGGGGGGGCCAGCATGGGCGCGAGGCCGGGGCTCATCACCGTCGGGGGCCCGGCGGGCACCTGGATGGGGGCCGGCAGCGGCGGGCCCTCGGCCAGCGGGCCGGCCTTGCTGTGCCCGTTCACTTCCGTTTTGATGGTGGCGGGCGCGGAGCCGGGACCCAGGCTCGGGGTGCCCTGGCCGGGACCTAGAGTAAAGCTGGGGTCAAGCAACTGGGGAGGCGGCTCGCGCAACCTGTGGGTCAGCAAGTGCTGCTTTAAGTTACCCGGGGTGGAGCAGCCGCGCCCGCAGGCCGCGCGGACGAACGGCCGCTCCTCGGTGTCCCTGCGGAGGTGGCTCTCCAGCGCGCTCCTGCAAGCAAAAGGCTTCGCACAGACACGACACGCGGTGCTCGCACACTTACCCCGGTCTCGGCTCAGGAACGGCAGGCTACAGGGGGCCTCCTCCTTGCCGGCCGGCCGGCCGGGATGGGGGGCCGTCAGGTCCAGCGCCCCTCCGTTCTCGGGCCCGGGGGGCGGGCTGTCCTGCCTCTCCGTCTTCAGTGGCGTCTCCGGCGGCTCCTCCTGGGCGCCGAGGCCCGGGGACTTAGAAGGCAGGCTCTCGCTGTTACTGTTCCCGGGCGACAGGGCCTGCAAGGAGGAGGACGACTCGGACAGGGCCGGGCTGCCCGCGCTCCGGCTCTCCAGGTCGCCCACAGCTGACGAGGAGTCGTTGCTCAGACGGTCGCTCTCCCCGGACCCGTTCTCCAGGGGCTTGAGGGCGGTCATCTGGGGGCAGCTCATGACCGAGTCCATCATCTTCATCTGGTTCTCCAGGGCGGCGATGCTGGAGATGACGGACGGCGGGGAGGGCGGGCAGGAGCTTGAGAAGGCCAGCAGCGGCTGGGATGGGTCGCCAGCCGTGTCCTTCAGCTCGGCGTCCTCCTCCAGGGAGTTCTCGTCCATGTCGTCGTCGTAGCCGCTCAGGGCATCCGTGGCCTTCTCGTCGTAGGGCAGCTCGGCGTCCATGGCGTCCCGGAAGCCCTCGGGCAGCGGCGTGTTGGGGATCTGCCCCCCCATGTGCATGCGGATGTGCTGCTGCAGGACCACGGCGTTGGTGAACTTCTTCTGGCAGATGGGGCAGGAGTGCTGCACGCGCAGGGGCGGCTTGGCGCGGTGGACCCCGAAGTGCGTCTTCAGGTTGCCCTTGGTGGTGAAGGCGCGCCCGCAGAGCTTGCACTTGAAGGGCCGCTCGCCCGTGTGCGTCCTGTAGTGCATCTTCAGGGCGCTCTGGCAGCTCAGCACGCGGTGGCAGACGGCGCACTGGTTGGGGTCCGTCACCTTCTTGTCGATGTTCTCCACCAGCTGCTGCAGCTTGGAGGTTTCGGACGTTTGCATAGAGTCCAGCAGCCCTCCGAAGGGAAACCTGGCCTTGAACTGCTCGGCGCCGGCCGGGAGGACCGGGCTGCAGAGGCCGGGGGACAGGCTGCTGTCCGTGAGGGCGGACGCGGCAGACACGTGCCCGGTGGCGGGGACGTCCCCCGCCCTGGCGTTTGTGCAAGGCAGGCTCACGGGCTCGGTCTTGGGCAGGGAAGACCCGCCGGGTGCCGGCTGCGGGGACTCGGCGGTCACCGCCTCGGCGCCGGTCAGGCCCGGGGACAGAGAGGGGCACTCGCTGGACGCCGGGGAGGGCCGCTGCGGGGAGCGGCTGGCGGGGGTGAGGCTGGGGGAGTCGGCGTAGCTGCCGAGGCTGACGCCGGGGAGGGTCGGCGGGAGCTGCAGCCCGACCGACGTGGGCCCCGCGGGCAGCACGGGCTTGCTGTCCAGCCAGGTGGAGGCCGGCTTCTCCGGGGGCAGCGACATCCCGTAGGGGATCCCGGAGCAGGTGGGCACGCTGTCCAGGTACTCGGGGACCGGGTAGGGGTTCATCTGGATGTGGGGGTACTTCTCCTTGTGCCTCTGGAAGTGGACCTTCAGGTTGCCCTTGGTGGAGAAGCGGTTGCCGCAGATGTTGCACTTGAAGGGCCGCTCGCCCGTGTGGGAGCGCAGGTGGATCTGCAGGGCGCTGTCGCTCCCAAACACCTTGGCACAGAACCTGCACTTGTGCTTGAAGAAGGGGTCCTCGGCGTTGGCCTTGGGCTCGAACACCGACACGTTGGGGGGCTTGCCCTTGCGGTGCTTCATGAGGGCCGACAGGGGGTCCAGCGCGCTGGCCGTGGCTGCGATGCTGACCAGCGGGTTGGGGAAGATGACACTGCTGGCGGAGGTCTGAGGTAGAAGTGGGCTTGGCAGGCTGGGCGCCGAGCTGAGGAGGGGCCCGGGCCCCAGGGCGGGGGGCGTGGAAGCGTTCTGCGGCCGGCAGGGGCCGCCGGAGGCGCCGGCCGCCGGGGCCGGGGCAGTGGAGGCCGGGGCCGTGCCGGAGGACGCCGGGGCGCCGGGCTCGGGGCCGGAGGGGCCCCCGCCCGGGACGTGCGGGGTGCTGGCTCCGGACGCCGTCTGGGCCAGGTGTTGGGGGCCCTCGTAGGCGGCCGGCTGGGTGGCAGGGCCGGGTGCCGCGGGGACGGGGGCGGCCCCGGCTGAGAGCTGCAGGGCCGAGTGCGCGGCCAGCCCCGGGAGCTGGCCGGAGGTGGGCACCGGGGCGCTCTGGGCCCCCGCGGCCGCCCTGGGGTTCAGCGGCGGCCTCGGCGGCTGGTGGTTCATCAGGGCCACCTGGCTGCGGATCTGCTCGATGAGCTGCAGCTGGTGGATCTGCTGTTGCTGCAGGGCCATGAGCTGCTCCAGGATCACGGGGATGGCCACGGCCGCCACCCCGCCGCTGGATCCCACCGCTCCTGCAGCCCTCGTGTTCTGGGAGAACTGTGCCACGGCCACCTTGGTGCTCAGGAGGGCCTCCAGCGTCACGTTGGTGTTTGGCATGCTGTAGGCGGCCACGGGGGCCGGTTCGGGGACCTGAGGTAGAGGCGGCTTCCCTGCGTGCGTGGGGCCCGGGCTCTGGAAGCTCTTGTCCACGGAGGGGCCCACTTCCATGGGCTCGTCCTCCTTCTCGGGGGCCCTCACCTCCCCGCCCTCTGGGGGGGCCGTCTCCTCGGCAGCCTCGCTCTCCGTGTGCTCGCTGGGAGAGCTGGCCGGAGAAGGTTCTGGAAACTCCTCGGAGGGCGGGGCCGGCTCATCTTCGCTGACGATCAGCACCAGGGGGTTCTTGGTGCAGGCCTTCTTGTGCTCCAGGAGGTCCGTCCACTTGAAGAACTCGGCGCAGCACTTGTCACAGACGTGCGTCTCCTCGCTTCCGCTCCGGCTCTCGTTCCCGCTGTCCCCGTCCTCGGCGCCCTCCCCGGGGGCCGCTGGAAAAGCAAGACGTTACATCAGCCAGGGCCTTGCGAGACAGCCCGCCCTCCGTCTCAAAATTTTGCACATAAGTAAAATCAATATTTTTTATTCTGTACAAATTACCCCACTTCAACATTTCTGACGTCCCGGCACGCGTATTCTATGACTCTTTCTAGCCAGCTAATCATTTTCTTAGCACAATCCATCAAATTATGAGGCTCTATCAATTGTGGATACCGCTTCTTAATGAAATTCCATAGAAGCCATTGATTTCCAATATTTTCATACAATCTGCAACCACCCTGTCTGCTGGGTACAAAGCCAGCTTTCGATGGGCTCATTAGGACTCCCCCGACCATCGGGGCTTCCTCATTTCCAGCAAAATTAGAGATGCCTTTGCCAGTTCACTTAACATTGCTAAACTAACCTGTAACCTTTCAAACTCACGTCAGCACCTGACAGGGGAGCCGGCCACTGCACTCTCCTGGGCTTGGACCACGCAGATTTATTATCTTTATGCCGCGCCGAGACATTAGAGATTTAACGTAATTCTACAGCACCTTTCCAATCAATGGGCATTTATTTCATGGAGGAAATTTCAGCTAAATACTTTCATTTGTAAATATAACAAAGAATATATAAGCACTTCTTACATCTCGGCTCAGAAAAACAATCTCCCCAACTTGTAGTTCCAGCAACAGATCAATCCTGTATCTTTTCGGCCGTCGTACTTTCCTCCAGATAGGGTCCATTTCTACATCTCAGGACTTGCCAAATGAATACCATCAATATAGTCTGGGCCTAAAATTCATCATGTTTAATACAATTGATTGGTTCTGTCAGATGCAATATTTCTTGGCTAAATGAACCAAAATTACATGTTATTGTCACTGGCCGATCGTGTTCTGCAGATTGTTAACAAACTAGAAATTATATATTTAAAGTTCATTTATGCTGACATGTTTAACGTGAGAATGTTGTAGTCAGACACACTTTTTGTACCTATTTTCATCTATTCTCAGGGAAAGACTTAGCAAATTACATGCTTGCGCCATAGTGGAAACCCTCTAATTGGTTACACATGTTTAATTACTGTTGTAGGCAGTGACTTCCTGACTCCTATACCCTCTTCTGCCGAATAACAGCCGTGTTTAATGAACAATTCTCATTCACACCTGATCAAATAAATAGCTATACAGGAACAAGAAATCAACCTCCGATGACATTCCCAGCTCCTATTTTTTTGGGACGTTGGGGTGACAGGCAGCGTCCAACGATTCCTCAGGCTCCACATGCCGGCCTGGGTAGCGCTGCCTTGCAACTGCTTTTTGTCAACTTGTGGATGGAGTGACAGCAACAAATCAGCTTGAACGGAGACAAATGACAGCTGCAAATCGGCCCTTTGTTGTCGTGCATAGTTGAGTGTGAGAGCCACACCTCCTCAGGTTTGCGTCCCCGGAAATCGTTTGCTATTGAAACATCGACAAATGGATTTGCTAAGAAGGCTCCAGGTTTTCTCTTTTAGAGTTTTAAGGAGAAGGATTCGGCACTTATCTCAGTAGAGAAATCTGATTTGTAAAAAAATGTCCTGTAAGAATATGTAGTCCCTCTACTGGAAAAGAAAATAAAACTATTCTTGGAGGCTAGTCGGCTGCTCTCCATGAGGCTGCTATTTCCAGGTAATTTATACGTGCCTTTAAAAAATTATTAGCAGTGTTCAATTAGCATTTTCTTAACTGGCTCCACCATTTGAAGGGGAAAAGAAGTTAGAGCTTGCCGCCCATAAAGACCTGCTAGACTTTTAAACTAAATTCGGTGCTGAAGATCAGACTGCAAGAAGTCTCATTACTGTATGAGGGAGGAATGTAATAGGTGTCTATAATGAGGTTGAGTGTAGCTGGAAGCAAAGACACAGCTGATCTATACTGCAGATAGGAACGGTAACAAAATAAATACTCATACTCGGAGTACTTAACTTTAACATATGCAAAAACTCATCTGAAACCTGCAAAGGTTATGGAACAGGGCAGGAAAAAACCCTCAACTCTTCAGGTAAATAATTTCTTAATGACTGATAAGAAAACAGGGGCTATCTCAAACTTTAGTTATGTGGTTTAAAAATTATCACACAATGCAAAGAATCTCTACTTTTAAATTTCCTTACGATAGTGGAATGTTCTCCTGTAGACCCACATATTAAAAGTGGCCATTAAAAAAAAGTGGCCGTTAAAAAAAAGTTCATCTGCACCAAGCAATCAAGTTGGAAGCCGTGTTACAGTACATCATAACTAGTGTAATGATTAATTATAACTGAACACTTAACACTTTAAAGCTATGATATAGAAGGCCTGCTGTAGTCTTCATAGAGATTTTTAATTTTAATACTTTTTGAAAAGAAAAACACCAAGAAATTAAATATTGCTAATTTCTTGAAATGTTTTTTACATTTATTCCTTAGAGAAGAAAAGTGTATAACTTACATGGTATACAAAAGCATTCACATGGTACATACATTTAAAATTTTACACACAGTGTATATTTTGTCCAAAGAATACCTTTTCTTTTTCTAAAAAATTATTATTGAAGTACAGTTGATTTACAATGTTGTGTTAGTTTCAGGTGTATAGCACAGTGATTCAATTAATTTATATATATATATATATATTTATGTTTTATATATATATTCTTTTTCAGATCCTTTTCCATTATAGATTATTACAAGATACTGAATATAGTTCCCTGTACTATAAAAGAATACTTTTCTTTTTCATATGGAATATGTGCTAGGGACAATTCACTGAGAAAATGCTTAAAAATTAGGCTGATTTCTGGATCATTTGAAGTGCGTTGACTATTCGAAGAATTAAGTAATTATAAATAAATTATATCTTTACAAATGAACATTTCCCAGATTTTCTTTGTAACAACCATGGCATGTGAAATAGAGAAACAGGACTTTTATTTTACACTGTACTTTTCTCACAGGTCTTAAGCAACCCGAAGAAATCTCTATTTACTTTAAAGATAAATTTTTACATTTCTATTGCTTCTTTCCATGTGTTAAGTATTTTGGGTTCACCTCCAAACTCATGGAAGTTGGGAAGGTAATTTCCTTCTTCTCCCATTGGCAGGTTAGCAAAATTACAATTATTTCTCAGTTGTAGAAACTGTGCATAGAATAATAGTTAAGTACTATTTACCAAATAGTAAGCCATTTTGTTTAATGCAAATTGATAATTACCTAAACACAGTGAAGATATTCTTGTCAAGGTAAACTAAGCTTCCGCTGTATTCCTCTAAGATTGAAGAAGGAAAGCAAAATTGAAGGGAGGAGATTGGGTGAAAATGGCATTTTGGACCTGTTAGTTCATTATGTGAATGAACCTGACAAAACAAATAATTGTTGGATTTTATAACCCAAGTTTCATAATAAATTTGCCTTTTAACTAAAACATATTTTAAAAACTACAATTAGCGAAGGAAAAAAATTCTTCAATACGATTCAGATTTTTTTATTGGGGGCAAATAATTTAGAATCACCACCTGTAATTTTCCTTACTGGGGTCTGTATGAAGTACCATAACATGATCACTTCAATTGTTATTTCCACTTGTTTCACTATCAAAATCTCAGTAGCACTAGCATTCCATAAAAGTTACAGAGAAGCACAAATTTCACAAGACAGTCTTGAATACAATGAATGCAAATGAAAAGCCTCTAAGACGTCATGTGTGCAATTGAAATTTTGGGTGCATATTTTAAGAATGTTTTCAAACAACAACAAGCACTTCAACTGAATTGGTTGGTAGGGGAGAACCAAAACGGGCCTGTTTCACTAGGGACACAGCTCTTTAGAAGCAGCAAGACTGCAGTTGAGTCCAGAGTGAAAGCAGCGGCCTTCTGCCACTTTCAGGAGAGCGAGATGCAAAATAAGTTGTTATAACTTGCTTCGATGTCTCGTTAGTGATTACGTGCATCATGTTACAGTGTAGATGTGCTCATCTGGAAGTATTTATCTTTAAAAAAATGCTTTCGATATAACTAGAAAACCCATATAGGAGAGATCTGACAGCAGCTCCAAATTTTATCATGCAACTTCTAAAGCCCTTAATCCTGCCATTGTTTTAAGCCAGTAATATGTCGCATTCAAATGTATCCAACTACCTTTCAATTAAATTTACATTTGTAACTGGCTTTTGCGTTCTAAAAATAGAAGTTATTATATCCATTTATTGACATGGCTTTAAAATTTTTGTTTCAAGGTAAAACCACGTCAATGAGCCACTGTAACAACAGTACAAGGTTTGAGAAATTTATTTTCAATGCAATGGGAAAATTCTTTCTTCCTTAAAGGGGGAACTGAAAAACAAGCACTGTTAACATTATCATTAATGTCGAAATAATTTACTTTTTGCATACTGGCTGGTCAATGACTAAGAGACTTCAAACTGTAAATAGGCAGGGGCTTAACAGTGCACCAGGGTTCTCTTAGAACTAGTGAAGAAAAACGCCAACCAATGCACCCAGTAACAGAACTCAACCAAGAGTCTTCCCTTCTTGGTTAACAGTAATATTTGGTTGAGGTTACTTTCTGAAACTGCCACGCAGGTTTGCTGTATTCGCTGGCTGCCAATGCGAGGAAGAAGATGTATTGGAAAGAACTCTCTGCTTTGCTAACACCGAGGATGTACCAGCCATGGCTGTGAGCCGGGTGTCTGTACGCAACGCCGAGTCTGTCTTCCTGAATGCAGTCAGGAGCGAAAAGCACGGAGGCTAAAAGAGGAAGCTATTTCAGGTGGAGAGGAAATGTGCAATTAGTTTCTACAGCTATCCCCACACTTGCTATTTATACCTGAGATTTCCAGGGTTTCTAAGCCTCACCGTTCAAACGTTCTTGAGCAAGCGTGCCGCCTCTCGGGGGGCTGCAGGAGGGGGAAAGGGTGCCATCGCCTTTCAGAGAGGCCTCCAAGCAAAAAACAGCTCCAACAGTAGTCTTACAATGACGTGTTTTTTTTTCCTTCTCACTGATAAAAAATGCAGAGAACGTTTAGCAAAAATGTCCCTATTCTTAGGATAACTCTGGGTGTGAAAGGATCCCCTTCCCATTTCTCTCTCAGCTCCGATTCCTGGTCTGCTATACAATACACAAGGATCATGTTATACAAGGATCACGTCTTCACTGCCTGCAAAAGCGTATGTGGCCTTCCAAATAAAAACAACGTGGCAGAAGATGGGCAGAATGTTTACACTCACGATGATCTTTTAAAGCCACGAGTTAAAAGCACCCCTGTAACATAGATAAGAATATTTGAGACAAGATGCTTTCCTTAAAAAATTCAAACTGCAGTTCTCAGCAAGGCTTTCTTATTCTCTCCTTCCAGGAGGCAGTGCCCTGTAAATAAGTAACCGAATTACAAAGAGTAGCAAAGAGGTGTTTGATAATTTTGCTGATCAAGCTCAAACTCTCACCTTTATTCTGCCACACTTTCGCTACGCATTTTAAATCCCTTACAATTAACGAAAAGAGAAGCAAACGTTGTTCCTTACAGGAAAAGGAATGTTAACTTCTCCACTTTAATCAGTAACTTGAAAATGCCACGTGGGTCTCGAGGAAAGGAAACCGTACTTTCTCCTGTGCCTTTTCCACCCCTTAAAAATCTAGGAAGCATTTTTCAAGTTTTCCCAAATTGTTAGGAGACACTACTTTCTTGCAAATTAATTCTTTTTAACTCCTTATGATAGCTTTGAATCCCATAAAGAAAGATGAATTATCACATACTGAGCCCAAGCTGTGAAACAGGAGGAGACAAATAGAGACCCCTACTGTGTTTAACAATGTAGAAGACATTCCAGACGCAACAGAAAAATTTTGTCCTTTTCCTAGACCTCCAAGCGTGTGAGCTCGGAGCGGAACAGCGGAGGGCGCTCGTGCTTCGCCCAAGCCGCCCTGACCCGCAGGCCGCTTCCGCCGACTCGGCGGCCCACGCCTCAAATTTGTTAAGTGAGGACCACCTGTGGCACAGGCGCCAAATGTCTTCTGTTTAAAACATTTGCGGTTTTTCATCTGTGGGGTGAAGCACCAGGGAGGGGAAACACTGTTTCCTTTATGGACACACGCAGATGGAAAGCGGCCACAACGTTCACTTGTTTTAACTATCTGCTGCATCAAATAATAAGATGTTTGTTACACTTCAAGGTTGCACAATAGTTCTTTCACTCACATGTTACGCTGTAATCTCGCTTACGATGAATACACGGATATCACTGTGCCTCACCGAGAACACCCAAACCTGGAATACGGCGGCAAATGCAAACAATTTCCATCCAGGCTCGGGGAGGGGGGAAAAACGAGGTCTGTGCAGGGTCACTTTCGGTTCAGAGGCGGAGGCTTAAACGCACACGTGAAATTAAACGTGCTGCTCCACGACACGCCTCGGCGGAAGTGCCTACGGGCCTCGACACGTCACTTTTCAAATCCACTGTGCATAGAAATACATAAATAAGCAAAGCCACTTAGACGTATAAACACCTGGGTCTAAACAGCCCCAGAGCAGCCGGAAATACACGGTGTCCGGGAACAAGGCGCCGATCCCCGGTAACCATCGGACTGCTTTGCACTCGGGAGGGTTTTAGGTCATTAAATCGTCTCCATGATTTGTCATCACCTCACCGCGCTGTTCCACTTCTACGGGCGAAGTTTACACACATGCAAAAAATCATCCAGGAAAAGCCCTGCCCTGGGGGCTTGACGCTAGTGGCTCTGCATGTGCAGAGCCCTAAGTCAATTACCAAACGGTGCTGTGAAGAGGGCACTCTGGAAAAGAGGACCAAGAATGCTGGCGAATTAAGACCAAGTACCATGGCACCTGCAGGGTTAATTAAACAGTTCAAGATGTAACAGCCACACAAAAGGAAACGGTTCTCTCTCCCTCTTTGAGCGCTATAAACACTTGTGCTGAACTAGACGGGCATTTGATAAACCGAGCAGAGCAGAGCAAACTCGTGGGTCCCCGGTCCGCGCTCAGAGCCAGTGTTAACACTTAACAGAACACTGGTGAGTCCCGTTGCCAAGGTCAGCAGCACAGACGCACTCACTGTGTTAGAGCTTGACATCTAGTGGCCACCCCTGGCAGGGCAAAGCAGGCAAAGGTTAAATCAGCAGGTCTGTCGCAGCAGCACCCTGAACCACCCACCTTCGCGGAGATGGGTCGGAAGCTGCCAGCCCTCTGCAAGCCCTCCTGCTCACAGACCCCAGGCCACCAAGGCTGGACGCCGTGTGGGCCCCAAGGCTTCCCGGGAATTAGGAGGCGAGGGGTCCCCGATGTTAAGCATAACGAATCTGGGATGCCCGGAAAAGACAGGCCCACGGAGGGCACCACGGAGTTGGACGCCACCCTGGCAGCCTCAGGTCTCTTTGGTGGACGATGGTTCAGCCCGGAGAACTCTTGCCTTTAACAAACAGATCAAATCCTAATCTCTAACATACATAGAGCCCATTACACTATTTTATTATTTCAATTACTATCTCACACTTTCTGTGATATGACTTGCCTTATTTGCTGGGGAATCACACAGTTAACTGCAGTTTAGACCATAAAGGTGTTCAACTTAACAAGAGAAAAATCCAAGGACAGGGCTCTTTTTTTCAAATATAAAAGTTTATGTAAGGTAATAGGAAAACATTCAATTTTTACATAGACTTTATTTATGCCTGATTTTATATGAAGTGTGTGGCAACTTCACGTATGCTGTAATTACAAACCTGTCCCACCAGTGGTAGAATTAGCCCTCATCTTCACAAGACTAAGATATGCTGTTCGTATCCTAGCAACTGGTCAAGAAATCATGAAGGAAAATGAAAACTAACAAACCAACAACACCTCTTCCTATTATAAGTATTATGTAAAAATTATCCTTCTTCAAACTATTTGCAGCATTGAAGGATGGGGCATGACCTCGTTGGCAGTTAAGAAGGTTTTTATTTCATGTAAATAAAATACTCACGTTTAAGAATGCTAAATTCTAACTGGTGTTCAGTACACAGAACGGAAACCTTGGTTGTACCTTTGCCGAATTCCCCCCAAAAGAAAATGTTCTTGGAGCTATCTTGGGGTGAATGGCAAAGCCTCTTAGAGATTGTACTTGAAAATGAAATCTGACCCACTTTGGCCTGCTTTTGCCATCATCTTGTATACAAAAAATAATCAGCTTGGTAAGTAATTCCTGCTGTTGGCCCATACCTTCTTCATTTTCTGGCTCTAAACAGATCAAAAAATATTGCATTATGAGTAGACTGTGGAAGTTTAAATGTGCCTAAAAAAAAGAAAATCCCTTAACTGTAACATAATCAGCTCTTTCTCTGTAAGGTGAGAATTAATTGGCATGCTTTTTATTGGCTACCAAATTATGCATTTTTAAATAGGTTGGGATTTTAAATGTCATTTAAAAAATAAACGTTCGCAAATTCTTCTTTTCCTTTCCCTCCCTGCTTAACTTACTCCTTACCTTTCATGTTTCAGAGAAAACAGTCTGCCTAGGGATGTCAGAAAGTGGCTTCTGTATTGTTTCCTTTTGGAATGCTGGATTGTAAGTGTGTGAGTGCGTGCCCAGAGCTCTGAAGGCAAACCATGCACGGACAGATAAAAGAGAAAAGATCTCTTCACCCAGGGCTGGGGGCCTTCTTCCCCTTAATTCAAACACGGTCTATGAACACCACTGGTAAAGTCTTAAATCACAGGATCATTTAAAAGGATTTTTCAGATGGCCACGTAACTGTGAGTTGGCAGAAAATAAAACCAAACAAAATACAGGATGGCAAAAAACTGCTTTAAATTATAATATCCCTTTGTTTCTCCTTAAATACATATTTTCCTTCTAACGACAGTAAAATGTTTCTTTCCTAAGCTGTATTTTATCCACTGAAGGAGAGCAACAATACACCTTTTAAAGCTCTTAGTAGGAGTGTAAGTGCTGTTCCGTCATTAGAAGTTTTAATTAATTTTTCTTAGAACAAAAATATTCAGCTGGCTCAAAAGATTTCATTATTGTGGCATACATTTAATTAACTGAACCCTAAAGCTGCATCCCATTTATTTCTAAATTTTCAGAAACAGGAATGAAACAATTTGCAATTTTAAAAGATAGTACCTAGTGGGAATGTAAGTTTAGTCCCAGTCATCCTTAAAACACATTTTTACAACAGGATAACTTTAGAACTTTACCGTAAATCTTTTATCACTTTTTCTCAGTCTACATATGTCATCATATTTCATTCCTGCAATAAGGTTTGGAGAGCACTGAAGCATTTTTGGACAGCTATCTTTTCACTGCTTGCCTAAAAACCAAAGCCTGAAAGATAATAGTCATATTTCTTTTTTGTTTTAAGAAATAAAGTCTTTTACTGTAAATTAATGTGACTGCCTCCCCCCATATTATACTAAAAATTTTGCATAGAGTATTTGTGTTTCATATCATTATCAAGAACCTTCAATTTTATTGCGGGCATCTCCTGCTTTAATTAACATGTAACATCCAAAGTAATACAAAGGAATTATTTACCTCGTTTCTAAAACACTGTAAACTAACTTAGCTCACTTATAACTTCATGCATAGTCTGTTTATTTCCACTGCATTTAACAAAATATAATTTTGAGAATATCTGATTCACGTTGGAGTAATTTAGTTTTCACAACCATTTATCTTTAAAAAAAATATTTTACTTAGTTCTCGTCCCGATGACGATCAGTACAACAGAGCAGTATATACGTGAACATGCCTTAAGTGAAGAGAGAACAGACTATCTTTTATGCTCCATGAACAATCAGCTTCAGAATAATTAAATCAGAAAGAACTATTTTTTAAACAGTTTGCCCGAACAATCGAGGGAACACACTACTTGACTAAGGCTCAGCCCCAGACAGGCTCTTTTTGGCCTGTTGCAAAATATGATCAGGAACTGTGGCAATATCTTGATTACAACTCTGAATGATTGTGAAAAACACAGCCTGACAGAAACTTTAATCCCACGGTGGGTAAAAAAAAAAAAAAACCTGAATATGTTTCACCCCTAAATAAATTCAGTAACAACAAGGGGAATTCAAAAGAGAACTTGTGAATAATTTACTCCATCTTAGGTTTTCAAATAAGGGCTCTGGACCCCTCCACACGCTTACACTAGGAGGTTCACCACGCTCTCATTTCTGAAGTGAAATTAAAAATGAATAGCAGTGTCTCAGCTTGTTAATTGTTAAATACAAGGGGTTTTACTCTATTAATTAAAATATGCTTTAATAAAAGGAGACATTGCACATTTTGATAACGACCCGACAAAGCTGAGAAGTATTTACATTGTTGCATTTTGGGGCGGCTGTGAAAGCCGATTTTAAGCTATTCAGGAGCCACAATAATAAAGCTTTAAAATTCCTCACTGGGATGCAATGTAGTTCTTTTGAAGGAAAGACTGTCTTTCTCATTCGGCAGAAATAAATCCATTCATTTGATCATGTAGTCATTGAGGGCAATAGAAAACAAACCAAGTGTGAGAAATTCTATGTGATGAAGTAAACAAAACAAAAAAAAATCCATTTCCATGACAAAAAGATTCTTTGTCCTTAATCTACCCACCATATGCAAGCGTTTCTTTTTAGCATATCTCCCGTTCTAATCTTGGGTGACCAGGCGACACAGATAAGACTCCCTTACCTCCGCTGCGACAAAAAGACCCTCACGAGTTCTCAAATTTTGTTTAATTCCTGAATTGCCAGCCGCGTAAGAAGTCTTTACTCCCGTTCTCCATGCCGATGCGGACGCTACCGGCTTTTGCAAACTTTACGACACCGCACGCTAAACTCTTCAACTCCTTTTATTTTCTGCAGCCTAATTCTCAAAGCGAAAAGACGCGTATCTGCTCTAAACCACTTATAATAGGCTAATCCAAAAAGTTGGCCGGCCTATTTTGTAGGGAACAAACTACTCGATGCCCGGGCTCCGGGGCAGTGGAGGGTCGCCCTGCGTCCCGCGATCGCGCCGCGGTCGCCCCTCCCGCCCCTGGGGACCCGCGGGCAGCGGGGGGCCGGAGCGGCCGGGGCCCTAACTTCCCGGGCCGGGGCGCGGCCACGGCCAGCCGGCTCCTCGCCGGGCGCTAACTTTCGCGGCTCCTACCTTCCCTCCTGGATGGGCAGGAAGTTCCTACCCGCCAGCTGGCTGCAGAGTTGCCCGCGGCGCCTCCAAAAGAACAGGAAGAGGCCCCAGAGAACCGAGAGGCACCAGAAACGTGCCGGGGTCCTACCGCGTGCAAGGACCACCCCCCCGCGCCGCGGCGCAGCTCACCCCGGGGTTAATTCCCAAGGCGGCCATTAGGAAAGGCCAGGCGACGCCGACTTCCTACTCTCCTCGGAATGGGATCACTGGTTTGTCGGCTCGCCCGGACCTCGCGGGCTCCGCGGCCCTCGGGCACACGGGGCGGCCGCCGGCCAGCCGGGGTCAGGGCGGCGGACCCGCTCCGGGTGCGCACCGGCCAGGGCGCCGGGCGCCTAACAAAGCTGTCCGGGCAGCGGCCTCCCCGGCCCGCGTCCGGTGGTGGGTGAGCCCGGGACGCGTCCCCGCCGCCGCGCCCGCCCGGGGGACGCCGCGATCGCCGAGGCCGGCCCCAGCGTCCGGGCGCGGGGAGCCCGAGGGGCGGCGTGGAGGTGGCGGCGCGGCCCCTCCCGCCAGCGCCCGGCTCGGCCCGCCGGCCTCCGCCGGGCAGCGCGGACTCCGAGCGGCCCCCGAGCCGTGGCGCCTCCGTGCGCAGCTCAAGTCCGGGCGGCCGAGCCAAGTTTACTTCTCCCGCACTCCCGCGCCGCGCGCTCCGGTGGAGGACCGGGTCCCCGGGCAGGCCCGCCCGGGCTGAGCGCCGCGCGCAGACACTGGCTCTCGGGAGCCGGGGAACCTCCCCGGTGCGCGGCGCCCTCCGCCCGCGCTCCCCCCAGGCCCCCGGGCACCGCCGCGGTCCGCGGGCCCTCACCGTGCTCGGGAGCCCCGTCCGGCGGCGGCAGCTCCTCGTCCGACTTGAGGTGCTGGGGCTTGGCCTGCTTGCGCCGAGACATGCTGCTAGCGGCGCGCGGGCCCCGCGCGGGGAAGCGGCATCAGCGGGGCGGCCAGCGGGGACGGCGCGGGGCGGCCGGGCGGGCGCGGGGCGCGGGGCGCGGGCGGCGGCGGCGGCGGCTGCGCGGGCCGCGCATGGGGCTGAGCAATTAGGCTGGTGAATAATGCATGGCCATTAGCGGAGGGCCGCGCCGATTGGCCGGCCTCCAGCGGACTCGGGCGGCCTATGCAAATGAGGCCGCGCTCGCAATTAGCGGCCGCGCGGCGAGGAGGGGCCGGCGCCTGCGGGACCCGGGCGCGCGGCCGGCGCCGCCTCACATCGCGGGCTCCGCGCTCCTCGGCGCCCGGTGCGGCCCGGCGGGCCGGGAGCGGCGCGGGCCGCGGCGGCCGCCTGGCCCCGGCCGCAGGGAGCAAACTTTGGCGGCGTCCGCGCGGCGCCTCTCCGCCGGCGCGCCGGGCTCGCCCCTTTATAGAGTGTCTGCGCCGCCGCCCGCGCTCCGCGCCGCGCCCCCCCGCCGCCGCCCGGCGCCCCTCCCGGAGCGGGCGGCCGCGGGCAGGGCTCCGGCCGGCGCCTTTGTCTCGCCGGGCTGCTCGGGCGCCGAGCCTCCTGCGCTCCGGGCGCGGAGGGCCGGCCGGCCGCCTCCACTCGTCCGCGGCGGCTCTCGGCGCGCCGGCCCCGCTCAGGCTCTGGTGTCCCCTCTCTCCGGACCTTCTCTCGGGCTCGTGTCCCCTCCGCGGGCTCCCCCGGCGGCCTGCCCGGCCCGGAGGCTCGCGGCCGGAGCGGAGCGGAGTGCGCACGCCGGGGTGGCGGGACTTCGGCAAGACCAACTTTCCGGTTCGGAAGCTGCGCGGGCCGAGCGGCTCCTCCCCTCCCCTCCCCTCGTCCTCCCTCCCCTCCGCTCCCACCCCCGTCTCCCCGCCCCCCCCCCCGGGCCCCTCGACTCCTGAGCACCCGCCCCGCCCGCCGCCGCCACCGGGGCCGCCTCGGCCCTTCGCCCGCCCGCCGGGCCTCCCTGCCGCCTGCGGCTCCTTAAATCCAGGGGAAGGGAGGGGATGACAGGGCTCCGGTGTCACCCCCCCCACTTCCCTTGCCCGATGGGTGCAGTCCTGGGGCGCCTGTGGCGTGGGCAGGGGGCGCAGGGTGCCCCGAGACCGCGTTACTGAAAGTTCCAAGTCCACAAAAGTCCCGCGCGCGGCCCCCCGTGTTCTAGGACTGTCGGGGGCGACGTGGGGGGAGGGCAGGTGAGGGGTAGCGCACATTCGGACCGGCCCAGCATCCCCGGGCAGCCGGCGCCGCGCGCTCCCCGCACGCGCACCCACCCTTCGCGGGTTGTCAGGCACGCGCCCTCGCCCCCGCGCGCGCACCCCACCGCAGCCGTGCACACGCGCCCTCGCCCACTCCCGCGCGCTCATTCCCGCGCGTGTCCTCCATCGCGAGCGGCTGCTGGGATGTGCTCCAGGCCCCGTCGCCGCAGAGCCTGCCCTGTGCCCCCGCCCCAGCGTGTCTTTTTTCATTTCCTAAATTTATTATTTTTGTCCTCACAAGTGGCCCTGTCTGGTACGAAGCTTTGGCACGGATGGCCTCCCGGCGCTTCCCCCAGGGTCGCGTGCTGGCGGGGAACAGCCGGCGAGCACACAGCCCCGGGCGCCCAGAGGGCTGCGATCTCCCTGCGTGGCTGGGCGCGGGGCTCTGACTAGTGGGGACCCCCCGCCCCGGCTGGACCCCGGCCCCGCGCCGCTCGCCCGGCTCTCCAAGGGCTGCTTTTCCGTTCTAGAATCTTCCCGCTACCCAGCCGCGGTTCTCCCGCGCGCCTCTAATTGTGTAAGTTTCACGAAGCAACAGCTTTGGGCTCCAGGAAGAGCGCAGGAAAATCATACAGAGGAAGCAAGTGCACAGGTTGGAATCATCTCCAAAGAGACCCCGCCGCCACTTTTACCACCCCCCTCCCAACCAATCCCTGAAGGTCGGTTTTGTTTTGCTGTTTGGTGGCAGGCGTATTCGCTTAGGTAATTTTGTTTTTGAAAAGAAAAAAATGACATCTGAAAGATGTTCGAAATCTAGAGTTACCCCCCCCCACACACACACACCACGGTAGCGCTTTTATAGTTAAGCTGTGGGGAGAAAGGTCTTTATCGCTAGTGCGCTGTCAACTTTGGCAAATGCTACAAGCATTTTGGGGACGCTCTCGCATCCGGCGCAGAGGCGCTCGGCAGTGAAAAGTTTGCAGCCAGGGTTTTGGGGCGAGCGGGCCAGGAACTCTCCTGGCAAAAGAGTGGCAAAGAGAAGAGGAGGGAAGAGGAAGGGACGTGTGTTGGTGGGGGAGGGCGGTGGTAGAGAGTGGAAGTTTCTTGCAGAATTTACAGGACGGACAAGAGTTTGGGGAAGTTGCAGCGCCGCAGCGGAGAGGTAGATGTCTGCTTCCCGGCAGAGAAAGAACACAAAACGATCGTCGGTGGGTCGCGTTAAAGGTGCACTGCCTGTTGTGACCTGCTTAATTCTCTCTTTGTTCCCTCTTTTTTTACAAAAATCGACACTTTGGGGAAAAGAAGCAAACGTAGGTTCCCGCGGCGTCCGAAGCCCCTCAGAGGAAGCCCGAGCCCGGCTCCCCGGCAGCCTCCTGGCCCGGTGTCACCGACTCCTCCTCTTTGGGCCGCTTTGCACGCACCGGCCCCACCTTTTTTGTTCCTAAAGCCATTCGTCCGCCCCTCCCAGCCCCCCACTCTCTCTCCGACACACTGGCACGATTTCCTTAGGGCTTTCCCGGACTCCTGAACGCCACTGCTTAATTCCGTCGACTTGCTCTGCATTTTCTACGGTGTGCGGCCGTGGGGAGGATCTTAAGTCCCTCCGGCGAAGGCGAAAGTGAGACCCCGGCCCTTTATCTGTAAGAAGCGAGCCGTCAGGTTGCAGAGGTGTCGCGCCCGCCGCGCTGCGCGTTGTAAGTGCGGAGACACAGCCGGCTGGGCTCGGCGCTGCGGTGGACGCGGTGGCTCCCCAAAGTGAGCGGCCGCGGAGCAGCACACGGGGCTCGCGGTCCGACCGGCCCGGCGTGGGGTGCGGTCCCCGCCCAGGACGCGCGCGGTGGGGTCGCCTGGCCGAAGGTGCGGGCTCCACCTCGGCCCCCGCGCTCTCTGCGCTGGGATTTCGTGGAGAAGATGGCGCAAAGACTTGGACGAAAGAGCCAGGGAGGCTGTGAAAGGGGCACCTACACAAATTCCCCGCCACTGCCAGAATGGTGCGGATCGGTCAGTTGTGTGGCGCACCTTTTAAAACATTGATTCGGGTGTTCAAGATCAATAAAATTAAAAAGAAAAAGTAGAGGCCGAAAATAAAAGGCGAGTTACCTCCTGAGTTACCTGTTCTCCCTTCCTCGCCTCCCTCCACTGAGGTCTGAAACTTTTCTTTAACTGTTTTTATTCAGTGCGGCAAGTTTTAATGAAAGCGTAGGCGTCTAAAGTTTGAGTCCCAGCAATAGGTTTATCGCCAGGCGACAACGTGTCAAGCAGAATATCTTCACAGATGAGGTACAGGATGTGTCCTCCAGTCACGCCCAGACTGGAGGACCCCCGGAGCTGTGCATCAGAGGCGCAGACACCGAGTCGCGCTGGCGACACACAAGTCGCTACCGTCACATGACCACTGTCTCCTAAAATATTGTGATACCTAAACACTCTTGCAAAAACAAAAGTTGCTTTTCTTCCCTATAATTAAATCTAATTTGTTAATTGTCTTTCCTCTTGCAATGTTGTTTTCATCTTAGGAGGCGACACGTTATTATTGTGTCTACTTAATAATATTATTTACAAATTAATACTGTATATTTTACATTTGTGGAACGTATAATTAGGTGTTTGATTAATTTGTATCATTTATTCAGATAAAACAGCTTATCTGCAAGACTGATTTGACAAGGGAATGTTGGAGAGTTGCTTCTATTTTAATGTCCCAGTTTACTGAAGCTACCTGGCTTTTCATCCACAAAAGACAGTTTTGCATAAGGTGCATCTGGCACTTTATTTACAATGTGCTTATTTCCGCCGCTACTTTATACAGAAAGAGTGTGCAACTGTTAGAGCTTTATTTTCTGTCTCTTTTCATTCTTTTTTTCCCTTCCAAATCAAAGTTCCTTTCTTCTTCTCCCTGGCCTTCTCTCCCCTGTCTCTGGTTCCTCCCCCACCCCAACTTTTGTTTTAGGTCCTTACCATTAAATCCAGCGTGATTTTGTGTCTTTAATGCTGTGACAAGTGACTGCTAATTGGTTCTCACTTGAGCAAAGATATTACCATACTAATATTATTATTGGTAAGAAGAGGTAATTGATAACACCACCTGCCACTCTGAGGCAATCATGATGATAAATGTTTCCATCAACAGGAAATCTGTGCTTGGTGCACCACAGCCCAACGCAAACAGCATGTCAAGTGCCAATTATAAAGATGTTGCTTTTCTATTACATTTGGGCGGGGGGGGGGGGCTAAAAAACGTGTAGCCAAAAATTATATGTATTTTTTTTTTCTGAGCGTCTTGCTCACCCATTTGAAAATCACTTTCCCCGTAAAAATAAAATGCTCTCCTTAAATAACCCATTGGTGGGGGGGGGGGGGGGGGGGGGGGCTAGAAAACGTGTAGCCAAAAATTATATGTATTTTTTTTTTCTGAGCGTCTTGCTCACCCATTTGAAAATCACTTTCCCCGTAAAAATAAAATGCTCTCCTTAAATAACCCAACATAGAGCTAACTGCCCTGCCCACGTTGCACACAACTCCTGCTGTCACCCCCTTTGCTTTCAAAGCTGTTGAGATAAATATGTCTAAATATTTTTATAGATAGGCGCCACGTGTGTAATATATAAATCCATCTAGGTCTGTGTGCTCCGAAGCTGTCTTGTATGTTCTTTACAGGTCGGCTTACAACCTCACATGCAGGCACCACAGGCAAACATTCCATGTCTTTTTCTGTCACACGCAGAGAAACATCAGCACGGAGCCATTCGTCCTCACACTTAGGGACGCAAGCCATGTGAAAGTACTTCTCCTGTGACCGCTGAGACGCGTATCTGGGCTGCATGTGGGCCCGGCTGGGGCACGCCAGCATGTATGATTGCATAAATAACGGCCAGCTGAAACTTTGACTCCCTTGCCCATAGGGAGGCTCAAACGATTATTATTAGCTTGCACTATTAGATGCAGGCCTCAAAAGGCGAAATCAGCTATTGATAATTGCAAGAAGTATACAGCAGCTACTGTATCGATCGGCTTGTCCCTATTCCCCTGGTATGGGAGAGATAAGAAGACTCACTCTTTAGTGCAATATAATTTCTTTTGACCTATCTGCTTGCTACAGACTTATGATGAATAGCCGGACTGGTTAAAGTCCTTTATCACGAAAGTTACCCCTTGATATAATATTGATTCTTTATAACTAGCTCCAAACACAAAAATCAAACTGTCCACTTGACCATCATCATCATCAATATTATCACAAAGCCTCCGGAATAAAGATCAGCACCAGCCTGAAAACGCTTTCTATAATCTTCCCAGCTAATCTTTATTTGCTGACGATGAAAAGAAGGGGGGAGGGCGGTGGGCCAGAGGGAGAGGGAGCGGAATGTCATTTGGACGAACACTATATTTATATGTGTACATACATTAGGCCGAGGCCAGGCGGCCTCTGCTCGCGAGAACGCGCGCGGGCAGCGTGACCAGCCTCCGCAGGGCTCGGCCTGCCCACCCGCCCTGGGGGAATCGGGGAGCCGGGAGGCCCAGGGGACTGGGGGTGGAGGGGGACAAAAAGGGCTCCGTGCGAGCTGCCTGACGGGAGGCACAGGATGAGACCCTCCGCCTCCTGCTCGCTCGAGATCAATGTCGCGCGTCCTTGGCTCTCGGGCCCGCTGCGCTCCCGGGAGCGCGGGCGGCGAGGGGCGCACGCCGGGTGGGCTCGCCGGCTTGGAGGGGCCGCGCCGCCCCGAGGAGCACATCAAAAGCCGTCCGCCCGGGCAATTCGTGTGCATTTCCCCAATTAACAGCATTTCCTGCCCCCCCGCCCAGCCCGCCCCGCCCCCCGCGCCAGCCGGCCGCCCGGACGCGGGGACGAGCGGCTCGCGAGCGTGCCCGGCGGCGTGCGAGTGAGTGCGCGCGTGTCTGCGCGTGGGCGCCCGCGGGGGTCCCCGGGCCAGGGGGCGCCCTCGCACGCCTAGGCCCGGTCCAGGCCGAGTTTCGGGCGCTGTTGGGAGGAGAGGGCCGTGGGGTGCGGCGGGGGACGCAGGGAGGACGCGGGCGGAAGCCTCCTGGCACCTTCTCGGGCCCGGCGGCCGCGCCTACAGGCGCTCAGTGTCCAGGGCGGCCGTCTGCGGGGCCTCCGCTTCAGTGGGCTCCGCGGACCCCTGCCCTCGACGCCTCCGCAGATCCTTCCCACCCGCGTTTCGGCAGCCCCCAGACGTCGCGGACCAAGTCGGGGCGGGGATGTGAAAAGCGAGGCCAGCCCACCGCATCCTCCCCGGCTCCCAGTCCGCGCGGCGGCGGGGCCGGGGCACGGAGGGTCCCCCGTCGTCCGGACGCCGCGGGCCGCTGTCCCCGTCCGCCGTCGGGCCCACCCGAGGGGCGTCCGGGGCTCCGCGTGGGGTCCCTGCGGTCGCCTGGCCCGCCGGGCTGGGGGCTCGCAAGGCGAAGCTGGAGTGCTTGGGCGTCAGGCGCCGCCCCACCCCGGCCCCCGCCCTGGGCCCGGGTGAGACCCCGCGAATTCGGCGCGGGCCGGCGGGGGAGGGGCGCGGGTTCCCGCGCGCGAACACGCGTGAGGCGCCCGCGTCGCCCTCGCTGGAAAGCACAGCCGCTCTCCATAACGTGTTCAAAGACGTTTTAGGAAGGCGGGCACAACTTTGATGTGACCGTTCCCATCGGTCTTGGCTTCCTCATTATCACAAGTGTCATTTGCTTTGGCTCCAATCTCTGCAAAAGCGCAGAGCTGAAATTCTGCAGAAGCCGGCCTTGCGGAGGGCTCCTCGAGGTCCCCGAAGCGCTGTGCTGGCGACAAAGACCACTCAGCGCCAGCGCGGGTCCGCTCCCGTTCCGGGGTGCACGTCTGCGCTCTGATCGGACGCACCGGGCCTTTCACGGATCGGACCCATTCAGGCTGTCCCGGAAGGTCAGGCATGGGGGAGAGGAACGACTAGAGTCAGTCCACATTCTCCTGAAAACCGTCAACAGCAAGAGACAACCGACCTGGTAGCAGAACGAACAGTCTCCCACTCAAACCGTGCAGTAGGATTGACGAGCTAAATAAATGAGCAGGTTTGTCCAGACACGTGGGCCCCCTCCTCGCTAATGACTGTGCTTGGCCTGTGTGGATGTTCCCCTCGGCCTTCCTGACCCGTGTCGGGAAAGGGCCGACCTGCTCTTACACGTGCCCGGGGAGCCCTCAGATCTGCACATCTCTGCCTCTCCCTCTGCACTGCTGGCCACTGCTGGCAAGTTTTGCCTAATAATATATTCTGCGTCTTGAGCCCTATGTGTCTGCTTCATCCCGACTTTTCCGTTTGGAATCAGACATGGGGGGAGTGGTGCGGAGGCACCTCCATTACAGGATGTGCTCCCTGCCCTTCCACGGAGGGAGACGCTGTGCCCCAAAGACACTGATTTTCTTGGAACCAGGAAGTTAAGGAAAAAGGAACCTTTCACAAAAATTTTAATCAGTGAGCGGAAAGTGGATTTTCCGAAAGTCTGGAGATGTTTGCGTGCTGTGCGTGTGTGCTCTTTAAGAAAACCTACCGAATTAGAATTCATAAAATAGAGAGTTGAAGGGGCCATTACTCACTCAACAAAGGGTTCTGCACTTTTCTGGGTGTATAACTGCAGATTTCTCTCAAGTAGTAGCCAGTGGGGCAGTATACGGTGAAGTAGCCAGCATGCACAGTGACACACCAATTTCATTAAACTAGGCCCACCCACATCCCTGGCAGAAATGGAGTGGCTCTTCGGGACCGAGGACGTTTTCCTTTGAAAACGGGAGGGAGACGCTGCAGCCCTGCAGTCTGCCCACCGCAGACATCCCACGAGGACTGGGCAGCTCTGCTCGCCACGCCCTCGGCCCCGGGCAGGCGGCAGGTCTGTCTTGGACAGCGGTGACCTTGGGCCTGGTCAGAGCTGTTGAGGTAAAGGCATCCTCAGGGGTTGAAAGAGAAAATGACCGGCTGGGAGAGGGGGTCTAGGCGTGCGAGGAAAGCAAACAACAATAAAGGCATCAAGGACGGTTATGCCAGAGAGGGAACGCTTGTTTACATATGTTGGAGCCACTATGGCCACAAAAGGAGAGTGGGAGAGAAACCCCCGAAACCGGGATGGGAGGGGCTGTGGCCCCGCCAGAGGAGGGTGGGGTAGGAGGGAGGCCGAGAGACCAGCGTGGATGAGGAAGAAGACAGAGGGCGAGGAGGTGATGGAGCAGTGGGGCCCGGGCCCCAGAGCCATGGCCTCGCCCAGAGAGCCTGAAGGGAAGGCACACATCAGCACCCCGTGCCCTGTAACAGGATGGGAGGACCACCCTTGTCTCCACCACCGACGCGTCCACACCACAGAGATGCTCTAGTGAGACCTGGTCTACGTCGCCTGAGCTCAGCACCCACACCCCCGGCCCCAGCTTCTGTCTTTAGCCGAGTCCCGTCCTCTGTTAGAAAGAAGGTCCACAGAATTTGTGAAAGTGGCTCTGAAAGTGTTTGGTAAACAGAATGGGTATGGGGACCGTTTATTTGTTTTGGTGAATTTGAGAAAAAGAAATCAGACTTGCTCTCATGTCCAGAGCGCAGCGCTCATCTTGTTTTCTCCAGTTGTCTCTCATCTCTGAACCCTGAAGATTACCGTCCTTCCCGTGCAAGTTAACTCTGGTCAGACTTCTTCTTTTTTCTTTTTTGATGTGGACCATTTTTAAGGTCTTTATGGAATTTCTTACAATATTGCTTCTGTTTTATGTTTTGGTTTTTTGGCCACGAGGCGTGTGGGACCTTAGCTCCCCAACCAGGGATCAAACCCGCACCCCCTGAAGTAGAAGGCTAAGTCTTACCCATTGGACCGCCAGGGAAGTCCCGCAGACTTCATTTTAAATGATTCTCAAATTCATTTCACAGCCGGCTTTTGTTACCCAGACCGGAAGCCTTATGTTCCATCTTCTCTAGGAGACCTCAGGGCCCTGAGTGCTCCGCTGCGCCCCCACGGCGGGGGTTGCTTGGTGCCAGGGCAGCTGGGAGTGATCTAAGGGGAACAGACACACACACACACACACACACACACACACACACACACACACACACACACACACACGCGCCTTTGGTGAAATTCTTTACCCCGTCTCCTGTTGGGTTTCCCGGGCTAACTCAAGGGGGGTTCGCAGTCTGTCCTCTGTTCTCTCTCAACCTCTCTGTTCCTGGGGCACTTGTACTGACCACCTGTGCAGCCAGGCATCCTATAGGAACTCTCACCTTTACTCTTGAATTTCCTCAGTTTCTCCAGCTGCTCTGCTTATTAACCCATTTTACAGATGCGTTGATGTGATAGATTCAGGGTGTTAATGACATGCCCAAGGTCACTTGTTAATTAGTAAAGGAGCCTGTGGTCACTTGGTCTGTAATTGCAGACAGTCCTTAGAGAGCACTGACTATCCTAATTATGGTGCCGAGTTTCTGCTACTGCTAACGCATCCTCTCACTGGGCTGACGTTCAGAATTTCCCGCATGGCACCGGAGTCTTCTTTTGCCTCCCTTGCAATAATGTCAGCCTTCCTAAGTGCTCTGTCTCCCGCCTCAGGGACTCGGAGGGTATTGCCCTCATCCTTCTGGTCACGGTTGCTGTTTGGTTGGGTTTCTGGGGCAAAGTACGTCTTCTTCCGCAGGTGAATTTGCTCAAGTGACCTGAGTTCCTGCCATCCTGCCTTGACCCTCTGCCACATAAGCCAATTTTACTGTTGGTTCCCACTCATCTTCCCCTCTTTGAACATCTAATGCCCCTGAGATCACCTCTGCTTGCTTTTTCTTCACTGATTTTTGGATCCAATTAGACTTTTTTGATTGAGGAAGCATTCCACTTTATGGTTCCTCTTTTCTTCACGTATTTTTTGCAATCATGGACGCAGTGAGTAACAAAAGAATATTATATTTTTTCATGAGCTGTCCCAGACAGTTGTTAAGGAAGATATTAAGGATACCCTGCTCACCCCACGACACCCGAGCATCACTACCGTCTCACCTGGCCGGGTCCTGCTAGCTTCCTTCCCATCTGCTCAGATGCCGCAGTGGGCGGTGGGTGGCTGGCCGGCGCTCGGTCCCCGCATGGCCCGTCTGCGCTGGCTACATGTCTCCGCAGATAAGGTCGCTTACTCTTCGCCCGCCAGGGTCTCTCCCCGAGGCCTCACATCGTCCCCTTTGACCCTCACACCCTACGGGTGCTCATCTCCGTCCTCGTGTCATGGATGAGGGCCCTGAAGCCACAGGTGTTTGTGTGACTGTCCAGGCCACACGGCTACAGCTCCGGGGCCTCTTCCGGCCACACTCAGGCCTCTCCAGACACGGGGCTCCTTTTCTTGTCCTGGACCCTTTCTGGGGTTGTGTTTTGAGAAAAGCGGCTCCACTTAAACAAATAAGAACTTTCTCCTGGTCATTAGAACCTTTTATTTCTTTGCACTAAATCAGAGAAGATGAACTTCTCAAAGTAAGGGGTGGTGCAGGAGGCAGGAGCGTGGAGGTGGTGTTTGTGGGGGACCCTTGGAAGCCGGCTCAAAGCTCGGGGCCGGGCCCGGGGCCAGGCGCTAAGTACCAGGGGGAGGACCCAGACGCGGTCAACGCTCAGCTGCCAGGCCCATCAGAGGCCCCTCGACTGCCTGGGAGGTGGGGATGGGCTGGGCCGGGCACACGCTACAGGGTCCAATGTTTCCTCATCATTGGTGCCTGCTTCGAAGTTATTTTCCTCCCTCCGTTTACAAAGATCTTAATATGCTGCAGGGAGTTTGTGTAAAATGGAAATGCCATCCAGGGCGTCGGGTACGTCTGAGTTGAAGAACTTTCCGGTGGGCGCAGCAGGCAGTGGCATCGTGCTCCCGGGAAGCGACCACACCTCGCGGTGCTGGGGTGAGTGGACCGTTCGTGCCCTGGTTTCCTGTAACGTCTCTCGACGACCCTTTCATTCAGAGTCAGACAAGGTGGCAGCCCTCATGTCGACCTTTGTTTTTGAATATAGAGCGGCGTTCTTTGGACGACGTGGGTAAATATCAGTCTTTTGATGGTCAACAGGTACTTAAATATTCCCAAGGTTGTGGTATTTGCCGTTATAACAACGTCTTTGTCACAATCAGGGAAGTGTCTGTTTATGGAGAGGATTAAATGGTGAGAAACGATAATGAGCTGCCGTGCAGACACAGGGTACAGCTCTGCCCCATGGCGCTTCCTTTGCAAGTGGTTCACGGTCTGTGTTTGGAGCTAGTGCGATTTTATGTCATGCACTCTGCTTATGGAGTGTTGCAAAGTGGTATCTTCTACTCTTATGAATATAATGTATGTATCAATATGCATATTTAAAACATCATGATGCACACATACAGATATTTTAAAATATTCCTCTATAGTCACGTGATTATTAAGGATGATTTTTGTTCCGATGTGTCACAGAGTTTTGAAGCTATTGAAAACTAGAATGCTTCAGGAAAATGGGCACCATTTGAAAAATTAGTTTCAAGGAAGTGGCTTAAAATGCTCACAGAAAACTTACAACAGCAAAACTTTTGTGAAAGGGGATTCTCTTTGTCACAAAGACTAGATCACACTTGAGTCTGAAACTCATTTTAATGTTGAGGTAAATGGGGTTCAATCCAGCATTTCCTGGCTCGAAGAACACAAGGTACAACTCACAGAAGAGATTATTAAGGGGGTCATTGTATTTCAGAAGGCAGCTGTTTGATGGAGAGATGGGGCTTCAGAGACAGATGACAAGTTTATTGCCTAGTGAGCAGAGAGGTGTGTATGAGTGTGTGTGTGAGTGTGTGTTAAATCTATCTGGTCTGTTGTGTCATTTAAAGCTTATGTTTCCTTATTAATTTTCTATCTGGATGATCTGTCCATTGGTGTAAGTGAGGTGTTAAAGTCCCCCACTATTATTGTGTTACTGTCGATTTCCTCTTTTATAGCTGTTAGCATTTGCCTCATGTATTGAGGTGCTCCTATGTTGGGTGCATAAATATTTACAATTGTTATATCTTCTTCTTGGATTGATCCCTTGATTAAGGTAATTATTGATATGTATGTTCCGATTACCATTTTCTTAATTGTTTTGGGTTTGTTTTTGTAGGTCCTTTTCTTCTCTTGTGTTTCTCACTTAGAGAAGTTCCTTTAGCATTTGTTGTAGAGCTGGTTTGGTGGTGCTGAATTCTCTTAGCTTTTGTTTGTCTGTAAAGCTTTTGATTTCTCTGTTGAATCTCAATGAGATCCTTGCTGGGTAGAGAAATCTTGGTTGTAGGTTCTTCCCTTTCATCACTCTAAATATATCATGCCACTCCCTTCTGGCTTGTAGAGTTTCTGCTGAGAAATCAGCTGTTAACCTTATGGGATTTCCCTTGTATGTTATTTGTCATTTTTCCCTTGTTGCTTTTAATAATTTTTCTTTGTCTTTAATTTTTGTCAATTTGATCTATGTGTCCTGGTGTGTTTCTCCTTGGGTTTATCCTGCTTGGGACTCTCTGTGCTTCCTGGAATTGGGTGGCTATTTCCTTTCCCATGTTAGGGACGTTTTCCCACGTTAGGGAAGTTTTCAACTATAATCTCTTCAAATATTTTTCGGGTCCTTTCTCTCTCTCTTCTCCTTCTGGGACCCCTATAATGCGAATGTTGTTGCGTTTAATGTTGTCCCAGAGGTCTCTTAGGCTGTCTTCATTTCTTTTCATTCTTTTTTCTTTATTCTGTCCTGTGGCAGTGAATTCTACCATTCTGTCTTCCAGGTCACTTATCCGTTCTTCTGCCTCAGTTATTCTGCTATTGATTCCTTCTAGCGTATTTTTCATTTCAGTTATTGTATTGTTCATCTCTGTTTGTTTGTTCTTTAATTCTTCTAGGTATTTGTTCTTTAATTCTTCTAGGTTTTTGTTAAACATTTCTTGCGTCTTCTCGATCTTTGCCTCCATTCTTCTTCTGAGGTCCTGGATCGTCTTCACGATCATTATTCTGAATTCTTTTTCTGGAAGGTTGCCTATCTCCACTTCATTTAGCTGTTTTTCTGGGGTTTTATCTTGTTCCTTTATCTGGTACATAGCCCTCTGCCTTTTCATCTTGTCTATCTTTCTGTGAATGTGGTTTTTGCTCCACAGGCTGCAGGATTGTAGTTCTTCTTGCTTCTGCTGTCTGCCCTCTGGTGGATGAAGCTATCTAAGAGGCTTGTGTAAGCTTCCTGATGGGAGGGACTGGTGGTGGGTAGAGCTGGGTGTTGCTCTGGTGGACAGAGCTCAGTAAAACTTTAATCCGCTTGTCTGCTGATGGGTAGGGGTGAGTTCCCTTGCTGTTGGCTGTTTGGCCTGAGATGACCCAGCACCAGAACCCACAGGCTCTTTGGTGGGGCTAATGGCGACTCTGGGAGGGCTCACGCCAAGGAGTACTTCCCAGAACTTCTGCCGCCAGTGACCTTGTCCCCATGGTGAGCCGCAGCCACCCCTGCCTCTGCAGGAGACCCTCCGACACTAGCAGGTAGGTCTGGTTCAGTCTCCCGTGGGGTCACTGCTCCTTCCCCTGGGTCCTGATGCACACACTACTCTGTGTGTTCCCTCCAGGAGTGGAGTCTCTGTTTCCCCCAGTCCTGCTGAAGTCCTGCAGTCAATTCCCACTAGCCTTCAAAGTCTGATTCTCTAGGAATTCTTCCTCCCATTGCTGGACCCCCAGCGTTGGGAAGCCTGACGTGGGGCTCAGAACCTTCACTCCAGTGGGTGGACTTCTGTGGTCTAAGTGTTCTCCAGTTTGTGAGTCACCCACCCAGTGGTTATGGGATTTGATTTTATTGTGATTGCGCCCCTCCTACTGTCTCACTGTGGCTTCTCCTTCGTCTTTGGACGTGGGGTAACCTTTTTGGTGAGTTCCAGTGTCTTCCTGTCAATGATTGTTCAGCAGTTAGTTGTGATTCCGGTGCTCTCACAAGAGGGAGTGAGCAGACGTTCTTCTACTCCGCCATCTTGAACCAACTCTCTGATATATATATTTTTAAATGAGGCCAATTTGTCATGTGATTATGAAAAGCAAATTTCATATACTAATATTTTCTGCAAAGTATAGACTTGTAATTCACTTTTTGGTTGATTTCTGTAGTCTTTAAATTTTTGAAAGGCAAGTGATTAGTCTTTTACACAAGGGAAGATGCTGGACAAGGCAGATGAATGAATTGTAATTGATTTATACCTCAGTTTACCTTAATCCCAACCATTCCTTCCATAAGTTACACTATATATTTTTAAGAAATTAGACCATGGCTGCATGTGTAAAGTTAAGTGGAAATACAACTGTTTTTTTGATTGAGGCACACATCCCATGTTTATTTGAAAGTAAAAAAAAAGCAAAATTTATTTATAAAGTGAATTTTCCACTTTATTAACTTAATTTTTCTTTCATTTTGCTTATTTTTCTTTCATTTTGCTTATGCTGACTGCTTTTTTCTTTTCCTTTTTTATCAATCAGATTTTGGCTGAAAAATGTCAATATTGAAAGCATATTATAAAATACATTTAATGTAAATTACACAATAGATAAACATGTTTTTTGGATGGTCTTTACCTTTTTTGTTTAAGAACTGAGCTATCAGAAAAAAAGTGGTATATTTGGGTAATTGCTCTAAAAAGAATTAGAACGTGTACTGCTCGCTAGGGCAGATCTCGTTTTACATTGTTACCTGTTAATTGTGCGAACTATATGTATGTGGGGTGACCCAAACACACATTTGGAAACTCTAGTTTCTTGCTGAGAACTGTCATTATAATTCGTATTGGAATTGGTTGAAATTGTTTTCCCTGTAGTCACTTGGTGCTTGAATTTTACAAAGACTTTATAAACACAAACTTATTAACTACTCATATTCCATGTTAGACACACACTTTAGTCTTATCAATGCAGAGAGATAATTTAGTTGCTATTATTTTGTCACAATGCACCAATTTCAAAGAGAATTTAAATAATATCACATTGTGATTTCCAAAAAATTTGACGAAAACTTACGTGTTTGTGCTGACAATGAGCCAGTGCATTTTTGAAATCTCTGTTGTTGCTCCTGCACTCGGATCACTGCCAGCTTTTCTCCAACTTTTTCTCTCATCTCAGTTCTCCGCGTATTACTTTTAGGAAGTCGATGTTGTCAACTGTCTTTGTATATAACTTTAACGCGATCAGTGAAGGGTCTTTGCGGTGCGGGCCGTCGGACGGCCTCACGTGGAACTGGGCTGGAGGCACGATGACGTCCCGAGTGTTCCCCTCACTGAACGATGCCGGGCCCACTCCAGGCCATGGCATGTGCGTCTCTCCTGTCCCCGGATGGCAAAGCCGAGGGCTGGGTGGGAAGGGCGTGCCGTGCATTTCACACCACAAACCCCATCCTGCAGCTGCAGGATCTCAGGCTAGAATTCTTCTTCTGCACGCCTCCCAGCCGGCTTCCTCTGGGAAAGAAACTCTTAAAAAAGCCTGAACGAAAGGCACCATTTGTGCGTGGAGGACTTTGCTTTCTGTTAAGTACATGCTGAAAAGTTTGGTTGCCCTGGATATTTAAACGTAATCAGGTGTTTCAGTGACTACCACAGAGCACCGTCCTTGCACCTGAGAAGGGGCCCGCGGTCTCCCGTTCCCTGCGGGAGGTGAGCACAGCCCATGGACTCACCGCCGCTGGGGACCCACGCGATTCAGGAACAGAATGTCCCCTAATTCGTGAAAAACGGCAGCTACATGGTTTTGACCACAAATTATTGGTATATATGTGGATAATTGGAGACGACTGTTTAATTCTATGCCTTTCTTTAGAGACCAACAGCACATTTGTTCTTGGCTGTTGTGAGGTTAGTGCAAGGGTAAATGTATTACTTTTGTGTTATCTGAAAAGGATTAACCTATGCGTGGCCAAATTTGACACAAGGCGTTACTCAGTGAGAAAACTTGTGGTCCACCTTTAAAGGGGTTTCCTGCCATCAGACTTTCTGAGTGAACACCAGAAACTGGAGGACGGGCCCCGGGGCTGTCCGGGTCTCTTCCCGCCCGGGAGGCACTCAAGCCCTGCGGCTCTGGTTCCCTTCACCTTGGTCTGGGCCAGCCGGGTCTCGGGGGGAAGGTGAGCGGCGTCGGGTGGCTTCACGTCCTCCCAGGAGTAACTTAACTCCGCTCCTTCCTCCGTGGGTGTCTGCCGTCTGCTCTAGGGCTGCGCGAGCCTGAGTGTAGGCTTGGTGCCGTGTCTCCCCTGGGTCCTCCACGCAGTCGGTCAGCCCGGAGCTGGATTGGGGGCCGGGGTTTAGCTAGCGACGGGTGGGATCCCCTCGATTTACTCGGGGAGCAGAGGAGCAGCGGTGACTGTGCCCGACCACCTGAAGGGAGCACTGACCTGTCTCGGGTGGCCCTGGTCCCAGCCGCGCGGCTGCCGTGCCCGTGACGGTGGACTGCGGCGTCTGGGGGCCCCTTTTCTGGCCCGGGCCCGGGCGGGCGCCGTGGGAAGCCCCTGCGGTGGCTCGTTTTTGCGGCCGAGGCCCTGCACGGGCACACACGTCCCTCCCGCGACCCCGTTCCGAGGGCGCCTACGTGCAGGCCGCGCTTCGTAAAGCGGACTCTGCACGTCTAGTCCCGGTGGGGCCCGTGGTTTCGGCGCGGACCGGGGAAGTTCTGCGCCACCGGGAATGGGCTCCGCTGCCGGGCCGCCCTGTGCCTCCCCACGCCCCGGCCCGGCGGGTGCCGGCCGGGCCGGGCCTCAGGGCCGCCGTCCCGGTGCAGCGTCTCCCGGCTGGAGTGCGCGCTGGGCGGACGCCGCCCCCCAGCCCTGCTGCCCTGCTCCCTTGTCGCGCTCCGTCCGGCGCTCCGCCGGCCTCTGGGTGTGGCAGGCAGGGCCGGCCGTCCCCAGCGACGGCGGCCCTCCGAGGGCCGCGCTGCCCCTTCCGTGCCGGGCGCCCCGCGAGTGGTGAGCCCCCCACCACACACCTGCGTTTATTCGTGCTGCTCTTCAGTGCGGACACCGCGTGTGAGCCGCGGGCGCCTCCCCAGACACGGGCGGCCGACGCGCCAGACGAGCGGACGCCACCACCTTTGCCGCGAGGACGCAGTCGCGGCCGCGGGAGTGTGCGGGCAGAGGCGGCCGCAGCCCCGCGCCCACAGAGGCCGCTCGCGCCTCACGGCGACCATCTCAGCAGCTGGTGCTTCGTGCTTCCGAGGGGACCAAAGGGCCTCCGCTGGGCGCCCCGCGCCCAGGGCCCTGCAGGGCGGCACCAGGACGCGGGGCGCGGCGGGCTCGGGGTCTACATCCAACGGACCGAGCTGCAGCCGAAGAAGTGAGCTGCCTCTCGTGCACACGTCAGGCCTCGGGGCCACTTTCGCGGTCAGCAAGGCGCCTTCAGTGGCCAGAGAGCTGGGCGCTGGTTTTCTTCTCTCGTCACAGTGCGGCTGGAATAATCACAACATGCGGTTAGAGCGTGTTCTCAGGTCATCACAGAACTGGCTCACCGAACACATCGGAAACGTCTGCTTGGCTTTTAATTAAACAGCTTTTCCGCAAGGTCTGCCATCGCTGGTCTGGGTGAGTGGGCAGCGCCCGCACTGCTCAGGTCCCTTCCCCGTGGGGCTGAGAACCGCAGGCGCCCGCCGCCGAAAGGGAGGCCTGGGGCGTCGGCTCCTCGGGGAAGCCACGCCCTCGTCCTGCTTAGCTGCTAGTTACAGCGACGGATGATGTCGTAGTTCTGGTGCAAGCGAAGCGTCTCTTTCTCGGAGCCCGTAATAAAATTTCTTCTTATGCTTCCAGAAAAATCTCCCTCCTTTGTACAGTCTGACCACGGAGAATCCATGGAGTCAGAGACAGCTACAGCTCTACGATATTGCACAGTTAGTACCCATTTTAGGAGGAAATCCCCCAAAGACAATTACTTGTAAAAAAACCATATTTTCATTTCAAACTTTTTCGTTTCCCTACAAGCTTAACAAGATTATGTATGTCCTGTTATCTCCGTGGATATACATTCTGGGCTGTGGAGAGAGTGACTGATTATAACTGCTAATTTTTGCTGCAGTTTAGACATCACCTTTTTGGTCCTGTTTTACCTTAGGATTGTAAAGATTTTTGTAAAGCAGAAACCCCACGATGTGTGTGTTAGTAATTACTACCTGGTTACAAGAACTGGGACATGCCTTCCTTGCTAGCTGAGCTGCTCTGTGTTTTGAACAGCCAGGATTCCGAGGCCGCGTGCTCTGCAGTGGGAAGTCAGGGATGACGTGCTTCCGACAAAGGTGTGCAGACCCCGGAAGGGTGTCGGAGGAAGAGTTAGGACGATGGGGAGGCCTGGCACGTCCTGTGCTCTTCTGCTGCAAGCCCGGAGGGCTGTGACGATTTATATGTGGAAACCACAGTTTAGAACAATGAGAACAAGCCTCCAGCAGGACTTTGACAGGCTGGGCAGGAAGATGCGAGAAAGGGCAGGGCTGTGCGCTTCTGCAGATGCGGCCACACCCGGGACCGGCTGGGCAGCGAGAGCTCGGCGGCTGCGCCTCCGTCCTTCCCCCGGGAGCCTGTCTGGGGTTTATGGGTCAGCACATTACAGCTTAGAACTTCTTCTCACGTTAGCAGTTTTCAGAAATTTTCTATGTTTGTCAGTTGGCTCCTTAGTCACAAGGAAGCCATCTTCTTCCAGAAGAAAATGATCTTAGTGGACAGACACCTGCTGACAGGGGTGCCCATGTCCTGTGCTCCTCTCGCCCTGTTTTCCTCCCTCGGGCGGTCTCTCTCTCTGCAGGCACGAGTTCCCCTGATGGAGCCAGAGCTGGGAGCTGATGCCAGCAGAGCCGGCCTTCCCGCGGGATGGAGCGGAGCCCTGGCAGCCCCTTTCTGTTCACTGGCCTTTTGGCGCTGTTACTCGTGTCTGCTAGCAATGGGCAATGGGCTGTGATGCCAGGCAGGGGGGCCGGGGCTGGCAGGCGGACGTGTCTGTGGGCTCCTGTCTGGCCAGCGTCACAATAGTCCTGCCAGAGCAGAGCTTCCTTTTCTCAGGAAGCATCGGCTGGCCCTTCGGAGGGGAGAATCTGCAGCATCAGGGTTCTCCAGATGAAGAAGCCCGTTTCCGTGGAAGGTCAAGGCTGCTTTTCCGTGACTTCTAATTGTTAGACATCCCAAAGAATACTGCGTCCGGTGACACCGAACTCTGGGAGCAGACAGTCTGCAGTGGCAGGGGCCGCTCTGTTAGGGGGTTGCCCGTGTGTAGCAGGTGCTACGGGTACCCGGAGGACGTCCTCTATCAGCCACGCTCTACAAGTATGGAGACGGTGGCATGAGACGGCAACGTTAGAAAATGCTGAGGAAGTTAGGGCTGCTACTTGTCCGCCCACAGTAGCTTTATGATTTTGTATGGAGGTACTTTACTCTTAGCCGTCACATCCACGGGACATGGGGGTGTCACACGACTCAGATGTGATGGAAAATCCGTAATGGAATTTGGACGCCCTGTAAAAATGTATGACGTTTATTTTTATTTCAGGTAGTACCTGAATTCTGCATTTGGCTGAGGATAATTAACAGGAGAGCTAAGGAGATTTCTTAGGATGATGGCTTGGAGGCGTGGGCCTGAAGTCCCCCTGGAACGCTGTGGACTGTAGGTTGATGTGCTGTAGCTAGTGGTATAAATGGAGAGGACCGGCCAGATAAATCACACTCCTTGACCTCAGAGGAACAAAAGGAAGGGGTGAATGCCACGGCGATGAGCCTATTCTCATGAGAATTCTGCATCTCGCTGACTTTGGGCTGCCCCTGGCCGCCAAGAAGGCCGTGCCTTGGAATTGCATGTCCTGGCATAACTTGCTGAGGGGCAAGAAAGAAACGCTGGGGAAGAAGGTGCTGTCTACACACCAGAATCTTTTTTCTGAGTTAGAAACTTGCCCAGTTTCTTCAAAAAGTCAGAGTAATTATGAAGTTTTGTCTTATATGGCAGCTGATATTTAAAATACCGCCAATGTGGGAAACTTCACAGAGCGTGGTGCTAACCTACTTGAGATACTCATCGCTGGATTCTGTTCCACCTGGGACGCCAGCAGAAGGTGGGTCTAATCCACTCGGCTTCACAGGCCTGCATCTGTCTTCTCTGAGGCTCTTCCACTCCGACCACTGGTTGGCCTGTATCTGCGTGGTTTTCCCTAGGATCTGACTCACTGGATTCGGACTCCCACACCAAAGTCAGAACTGATCACTTGTTGGGCAGCTTTTAAGGTCCACAGATAATGAGGGCCATGCTGGAGAGCATATCAGGCAGCCTCCTTACGTTGTGGACAAGGACAGCAATATGGAGAGATTAAGCGGCCTGTTTGGAGGCATATGCAGTAACCAGTGTTCTCGCTTAGATGGTGACGATAATGGTGCTGTAGACGGTGATGGTGTTGGAGGTGGAGACGGGGATGTCACGGTGATGGGGGTGTGATGATCGTTGACGACGGCGATGGCCTTTGAAAACCTTTGCTCTGAGCTGACTCCTCAGCGGTGGGGGGAGGCCCTTGTGGGAGTGAGGAAGGCCTTCTGTTTCTGGGGGTGCAAGTATTTCACCAGCATCAGATTTAGGTCTCACCCCTGGATCGGCTTCCTGTGGCTGCCGCAGCATCCATACACTTGATGGCTTAACAGAAATCCACTCGCTCCCCCTCTGGAGGCCAGAAGCTCACCGTCCGGGTGTCAGTGGGCCAGGCTCTCCTGAAGGCTCTTGGGGAGCCTGCCTTGGGCCCCGTCCCCGCTTCTGCAGGGCCAACGGCCCTGGCTTGTGGATGCATTACTCCAGCCCTTTGCCTCCGTCTTCATGTGGGCTTTTCCCCGAGTGTCCGTCTCCTCTTCGTATAAGGATCCCAGTCCGAGTGGGTCGAGGACCGACCCTCCTGACCTCATCTGCAGAGACCCTATTTCCCAGTAAGATCACGTTCATGGGTGCCGGGGGTTAGGATTTTAATCTATAGTTTCGGGGGACACGACTCACCCACAATAGCCACCCCCTCCCCCAGGAGAAGAAAGAACATTGTGCACATAATTACCTTTGTGAGCAGTGACTCCGTTTTTGATGAACAGAGGCCAGATGCAGTGGGCAGAGCTGGGCTGCCGTTTAGAAACCCGGTTCTCACGTGGGGAGAGCACGAGTCCGGTCCCAAAGAAGGTCACTAACAAGATGGCCGTGTGTCAGCAGGTCACCTGTGGTCATCAGCACGCCTGTAGCGTCCATCACAAGAGTGACTGCTGTCAGGCTGGGGGTCACGTCCAAGTTCCAGGCTCCATGCTTCCGGCAGCACCACCCTCGGCCCTGCTGAGTCTGGGGACCGCGGTCACCTGTGGCCAGTTAGCCGGTGTGGGGTGAGAGCGAAGGGGCCTGGGCCCTGGACCTGCTGGCCCGGGGCTGAGGAAGGACCTTCCTGTCAGCGCATCGGGCTTTGGGGAGGGAGCTCCGCCATCACGCCCCGGGCTCAGGCACAAAGCAGAGCGCGGATCAGGAACGGGGTCGCGGGAGGGACTCAGGGTGGGAGGAGTAGCGGGCAAACAGCAGCGAGGGCGAGCAGGCGCTGCCGGTTCCCGCGGAGCGCGGGGCGGCCGGGCCGAGAGCCGCCTGCGTCTGGGCACCCGACGGGGCTGCTGCTGCTTCCGGGTGAGGCCCGGACGGTGCTCGCTGTCCCTCCACATCGTGCTCTGCGCTGAACCCGTGTCAGCGTAACCATGGCGTGTGGTCAGGGCCCAGTGGCCCCGGTAGGCCTTACATCGCAGTAAATTCACTTTTTTTTTTTTTTTTTTTTT
>NC_041232.1:87433917-87512849 GCF_002837175.3 Physeter macrocephalus | reverse complement strand
TTTTTTTTTTTTTTGCGGTACGCGGGCCTCTCACCGCCGTGGCCTCTCCCGTCGCGGAGCGCAGGCTCCGGACGCGCAGGCTCAGCGTTCACGGCTCACGGGCCCAGCCGCTCCGCGGCACGTGGGATCCTCCCGGACCGGGGCTCGAACCCGCGCCCCCCGCGTCGGCAGGCGGACTCTCAACCGCTGCGCCACCAGGGAAGCCCATAAATTCACATTTTTACAGAGTTGATTTTCCCATAGTGATTTTACAACAAGGGGGCTGGTTAAATATAATCTTTTCATGGGCCACATTAGGTAACATTATGAACGTGATGAATACATCGTAAGAATCGACTCTACCTCGTTCAGTGGGGCCTGTGCCGTCCAAGGTCGGGCTGTTATTTTGAAAAATCGGATGGGATTTCTGTCCAGCCCTCCCGGCTGCAGGCGGTGCAGCTTCCCTGGGACCGGCGTTGCTTCCCCCTAGGGCCCCCCGGTGCATGTAGCACACGTGGGGATATTGGGTGCCTAGGTCCCATGACCCACAGGAGCAGAGCCAAGACCGGGTGTTTCCTCCTGTGACGCTGGACGGGCTGGCTGGACGTGTCCATCTGGATCAGACCGTCGTCTTCCTCCTGGTCCCTGTCCTGCCCTCCCGAGTCCCGGGCCTTTGACCCGTCGTCGAGCAAGGTCAGCTCGTGTCCCCCAGTGTGACCCCCTCCTCCGGCGTCTGCATTGGGCTACAGTGAGCTCTAGCCGGGGGACAGGCCAGAGCCTCTGTCCAGGACTCTCAGTAGCCCTCCTTCCAGAAGAGGTGGGAAATCTAGGGCAAAACCAGGGCAGATTTTTCCAGCGCATGATTTAGAAACTTCGATAATAGGCTTCTCACAAATATAAGGAATAAGGCAAACAACTGTTTTCTCCACGTGCGGGATTGGCAAATGTGTTTCTTTGGAAGACGCTGTGCTCGGCTGGAGCGATGCAGTAGCGAGATTAAGCTGCTTTTGGGGTTGTTGTTCATTACAAAGCAAAGCCCAGTAAAACGAAGGATGAAAGGTCCCCTCCCTCCCACCCTCCACACTGTGCAAGGCTCTCGTCACTGGGCCTGTGTGCAGCTTGCAAGAATGATGGAGGAACCATGTACTATTATTTTCTGTTTCATAATTCAATCCCACACGCCAAGGTTCAGAAACAGAGTTTTTATAGGTACGACTGAGTTTAGTGTTTTTCCTATAAAATAATTTCCACAAATTTAGCTTCAGGCTCTCTACCCTGCCTGATGTAGGAGACGGGATTCAGAATTCATTTTTGTGGATGCCCGTAAAACACACACACACTTCTCATGACGAGCGAAAGCTCCTGGCTGGTGAGGTCCCAGTGCTGCGTCCAGGTCTGCTGCCCTTCCCGGGCCTCCCTGCTGGGCTGGCGGACCCCTCACCCCTGCTCTGCCCTACTCAGTTCAGGAGCTCTTTCCTGACGGACGTGCCCAGCTTCTGTGGCTGTTAGATGCCACCCGTCCACATCCCCACAGCAGGTGTGTGCGTCTCAGGTTACCCACAGGGTGACCTTCCCAAGACCGTGGGTGGCTTCAGGGCGGGCGTTTGGTTCATCTCTGTGTCCTCCGACCTGGGCTCAGAGGGGTCCTGAGAGCCAGCCTTGCTGAGCGTGTAGTGAGCACGCTCGCGTCCCCCGAAATAAACTTTATTGTGAGCAACGGTTCCCGTCCCTTTCCCCTCCCTCCCTCCCTCCCCCTTTCCTTCCCTCCTTCTCGTGAAACCACTCTGAGGACAGACCAATAACCAGAGAAAGACACAAACTGTATGCACAACATTAGTGCATTTATATTTTTCCCCCGATTTGGTCTCTTCCCCAATGCTGCCTTTGATTCTATGTTTTAAATACACTTGCTAAATTTTTGAGAAATTAGAGAAAAAGGCCTCATATTTTAAATTTATTTCAATTTAACGATGATGGGATGCTCTAATTTCTTTTCCGTAAAAAGTGTTCCTTTTTTCTTCCCAAACTCCCCATGGCTCCTTCTCCAGCTCCTCCATGTTTCTTATTACGACCCCTTTGCAAACCTGGAACAAGCCTGATGTTTGACTTTTTTGAGCACGTGTGCAGGGCATGCTGATTTTCCTGATAAGAGCAAGACAGTGATGAGGCACAGGTAGGTTTGTTGGAGACACTGGTGCCCTTAGAGCCAAGGGAGAAGGAGAGACAGTAAGTAAGTTGAGTGTCAAGGGAGGTTTCGTGGCTGAAACTCCATGTAATTTAAGGATCGTTGACTATAGCAGAAAAATCACAAATTTGAAGTTCAAGACAATACTTCTGTTTTCTTTTATTTTTATTCCAAGGTCAGAAAGAAGTGATAAGCAGGAAGAACAATGAGTGATTCTGGCATTCGGTTAATACTAAAGTAATTTTATTCTCCCAACATGAACACACAAAATAAATGAGAAGAAAATAAATGCTAGGAATATTTAGACCCAATAATTCAAATGACAGAGTGAATATATTTCTATGAATACTTTGACCTGGAAGTTGAAGGGCAGATGACTGAGTGTGTGTCACTCCCCTTACGTTTTGGGAAATTCTGTAAATGACTGGCATCCAAGCAGTTGCAAAGGCTTCTTTCCTTAATAGCGCACGTTGTTTGTGTATAAATTGCGTTTATAAATGCAGGTGCATCCCAGCACTAGGCCGTTTTGTGTAGTTGTGTGTGTTTCTGTTTGTCCTCACGGCTGGATTCTGTTGCTGCACCCGTGGCTTTTGCACTAAGAGAGAAGATTAATTGGCTAATGGCGACACATCGGGCTGGCCTGGATGTTGTCCTGGGGCTTTGCTTTAATTCTCATCGTCAAAGGAAGAAAAATCTTCTGCGACAATGTTATTAATGTGATAAAAAGAAATACTTGTCAATAACTAGATAATTTTAAGAACGGGGGTTCATCCATCTGTTAATCTTAGTTGTCATTGAGGAGGGAATCCTATTACCCCTTATTCCTAATGACAAGACCAAGGAGGCTTAAAGCCTCAGCCGTGCAGCCGCAGAGAAGAGACGACGAAGGGTGTCGGCGATCTTGGCGGCAGTTGAGGAATTGGCCTGACCGCCACACAACAAAAGTGATACAAAAGAATTACACCCTCACTAAAGTCTATTTCTCCGTATAATCACACAAAATGATTTTTCTTAAATATGATAATAAATCACAGCAAAAAATCAATGTGGCAGAGCCCAACTGCTACGGCCTGATAACACATCAATCAATATTTAGTATTTAGATTTTAATTAATACATAGCCGTGCAGAGACTTTTTAAGGGAGAAATATTATCTCAGATAAAAAATCCGGCACTGTTAGCATGCAGAAGTTGTTGCTCATATCTGTCATTGATCAATCTGCTGGGGTTGTGATTAAAAACGCTTGGAAATATCAGACAAGAGGGCAAAACAGATTGAACCAAAGAGAATGTCGTCGGCGTCTCTGCCCGGGAAGCAGCCAGCACAGGACGCCGTGGGCCGGAGCAGAGTCCCCGCGGCGGCAGGTTCAAGCAGATGGAATTCAGGGTCTTGTGAAAATACAGACCAGAATCAGAGCATTCCAAATTAACGTGCCTAATTGCTGCCATCACTTCTCCTAATCCGATGAATTTTAGTTTTGGGTGAAAGTTTTCTCTTGATGATCAAGTATTTTAAAATAATTTTGACGTTTATTGAACACGCCGCATCAATTATAGTCACAGTTTTAATTTCCTCCGTTTCGCTGGCCGTGTGGACGACGTGGGCTGTTCAAGCTCGGGGTCCACGCGGGCGAGCCGGTGAGGGGGATGGGCTACTTCTAGATGCTGTTTACAAACTGCGTCCTCGGTCGCCACCCCCGACCACCCCTGTCCATCACCTAACCTCCTACTTCCTGCAGCTGTTATTTGAACCATGAGTTTACAAAACCAATCCCTGCGGAAATGACTCTTGTCTAGCAGTTTATGCAAACACACGAAGACAAGCAGGGAAGAGACAGCATTTGTTTTTGAGGTTCCTTAGGTAGAGAACATAAGGGACGGTAACTTGCCCTTTGGGGAGGATCCAATGGAGCTTTTCACAGTTTTCTTCTTTTTGGCTTTTTGTCCCCCATTTAACTTTTTAAAAAAAAGTTGAAGTAGAGTTGATTTACAATGTTGTGTTAGTGTCAAGTGTACAGCAAAGTGATTCAGTTGTACATATATATGTACGTATAGATTCTTTCTCAGATTCTTTTCCATATAGGTTATTACAAGCTATTGATTAGAGTCCCCTGTGCTGTATAGTAGGCCCGCGTTCTTCTTTACCTATTTTATATGCAGTATTGTGTATCTGTTTATCCCAAACTGCTTTCCCCTTTGGTAACCATAAGTTTGTTTTCTATGTCTGTGAGTCTATTTCTGTTTTGCGTACAAGTTCATCTGTATCATTTTTTTTTTTTGGATTCCACATATAATTACATTTTTCTTTTAAATCATTTCCCTCTCTGGTCTCCTTTCTCTGTCTTCCTCTGTTTATTTTCCCGATATGCTTCTTTCCCCCTCAAATAGTGATGTGAATCTTTCTTAACTCAATATGAGAATAGCCGCATCTTTCTTAATACAGCGTTCTCTGGACAGACGCCCTGGCACACAGCGCCTAGGTCAGGGGCGCTTTTGCCCATGTGGGCAGCCTCAGGAGGGTCTTAGAGAAGAGCCAGCCCTCCAGCCTGTCCCTCCCTCACGTGTCAACAAAGGCTGCCCCTGCTGGGGTTGGCTTTCCTCTTTTCTGTATCTCGAGTTACATGTGATTTTTCCATTGAACGTGGTACCAACCAAAGGCGCTGAGAGGCCGTGCGAGAGGCACTTAGAGGGTCTGGAGCGTCCAGCTCGCGCTGCTGTCGTGTTAAGGACAGAAGGAGCCTAAGGGCCGTGGAGGGGGACGCGAAGCAGCTCTTGGTCGTGTGGTTCCGAGCACGGAATTCACGCAGGAGGGTGTCAGCTGAGGATTTTAGAAAAATGAAGGCTCGTGAGATGGAGAAGGGCCTGATCTCCTCAGCTAAGAGCAGCATCTCCAAGCCGCAGGCTGACGTGGAGACAAGAATTCGACCAACAGACGCAAGAAAATATGCTCGGGGACAGCTTGCTAGGATCCCAGGTGGTTTCTGATCATTGGCCTTCGTTTTGGGGACCAGGAGGCACGACGTCGTCCTGGTCAGTAGCCGTGAGGGGTGGCAGCACAGTACATTTCAGAGACTAGAAGTTAACGGGATTCTTGTCGGGTGGGGAGTCGCGGGGAGACTGGGGGTTCAGGGACTGCCAGAGGCTTCACCTCCTCAGGTGTCCCGCCCAAGTTCCACGTGGAATCTTCCAGCCTAGGGGCAGGAGGCCGGGGTGGGCACAGGTCCCGGAGGGAGTAGCTCCGACGTCAGGCTTTGCACTCACAGAAAAAACCTGGGTCATCTCGGAATTAGGGAAACGACTGAGTTTTCACTTATCAGAACCATACGGTATCGAAGGCTAAAACATTCCTGCATTTTGACCGAATAATTCTGCCTCGAGGACTTCATCAGATAAGAGTAGATGTTTACACACCAGGCTCTTCCGCTGCAGTAAGGCGGCAACAGAACCATCCGTCCCCAGGCAACGACAAAGTGCTAGGAGACACCCTCAGAGGGTGCGAGTCCTTGTGTGCCTTGCGGTCCCCAGAGGCGGACTGTGTTTAGGGGAACATTTAGTGACATCAGGAAAGGTGATGCCAATTCTGCTGAAAACGAAAGAATGGGAACGCCCTGAAATTCTTCATCTAAACACCCTTTGGATGTGTCCCAACATTAGCCTGGAGACAGAAGGGGAGAAACCAGTCTCAGGATGTGTCCCAAGGCTGAGTCCTGCCGTCTCTGAGCCCAGCCCCCCTTCCACAGGAAGCGCCCAAACCAGTTCTCTTACTGGCGTCAGATGGTCACCATCCAGTGTCCCCCCCACCCCATAAGATCTTTAGGGTCTGCTCTCCTCCAGTCCTACAAATCATTAGACAATTGTTTTGAAAAGTCCTGTCCTCAGACAAGTGCCATAAACCAAGCAGACTCCACAGGTTAGAGTCGAATACTAAACTTAAGAAAAATGTCCTGCAGCCCCATCTTTAAGTAGTTATAGACTAACTTTCCTTACACCAGATGGGCTTTGCCTTTCCTCTAAGTGCCTCAGACGTTGCTAAACAAGGGGGTGATCTGAAGTAAAGGCCTTTAGGTACCAGAATGTCATATAGGGGATGGAGTGACCTTTTATTTGCATTAGAAGTGACCTCTTTTTTCCACGATGATCAGATTAAAATAATACTCTATTACTTAGAAAGTATACGTGTAAAGCGGTGGGAAGATATTTCTTCGTAAGATAAAAACAGCAATTCCATCTAAGAGATTTACAAAGACACCCCGGAGCTCGAGGTTCCAAATGTCTGCGTTGTGTGGGGTTTGTGAAGTCACCGCCAGGTTAGTGAGGTAACACTGGCGGGGGCCCATCGTCTGTGGGTGTCGTATCAGTACCACCCTAGACTCGGTGCCAGCTTTGCTCTGGAAACTGCAGGCAGCCTCCACCAGGAGCTCCCGCCTTTCCTGGGAGAGCAAAACCACGCTTTGAACAGAGTGTGACCTGGAATCGTCCTATCTTGGGTTCAGAACCTGATTCCTGACACTCAGCCTGGGGTCTCCATCACATGCACTAGAGAAAATGTCTGATGAACTGAATTATTTAAATTCCGGTCCCTCTCTGTGGCCAAGCTCGTGACCAAAATCAGCTTGGGAGGGAAGGTCTCTGAACACCACGTGTACAGGTGTTTTCCTGTTTCCTTTTTGCTCCGGGAGAGATAGAGAACTCTGTGGGCCTGGCGGTGGGAGGGCCCTGTCCTGCTCCGAGCTGGTCATTTGGGGCTCAGATGGCTCAGCCTCCGTGGTGACCTGTGCGATGTGTCCTGTCCCATCCCTTGGCCCCTCCTGTCTCTTTAGGGGAGAGGAAGGCTATGGGCCCGAGTAGTCCTGTTAGGGTGAGAGTTTTGGGGGAGAGTTGAAGGGACTCCCCGGGAATTTGGGAGAATTGGTAAGCGAGCTCTTTCGCATTCCTTGTAGATCAGGACACAACCAGAACCTTCACGCCAGGTGGATGGCAATGCTTTGCCAAGTTTTCTTCTTTTCCTTGCCTCCGTCCAAGCAGACGGCCGTGGGACGCAGTCCTAGAAGTCTGCTCGGCAGAGGAGGGAGGAGGCTTCGTAAGTGTCGCCATCCAGCAGGAGCCACTAAACATCGCAGTCACCTAGCTTATGCTCGTCTCTGCTCGACACAGGTGCACTTTAAATCATGTCCTTTGTGAAACTCTAAGAGGCTCCCCGAAACTAGATGATAGACGAAAAGATTAGAGTTGTCAGAAGTGTTCATTATTAATCAACTCCTAATAACTGGCTGTAAGAATCTTCCTAAGAAAAGCCGTGGGTCCGGTTCCAAAGCTGGGGAGACCGAGAGCAAGGGGGGTCGTGGCTGGGCAGAGAGGCCGTGACCTCTGAACGTCAACGCCCTTGGCCAGTCGTGGGAGATCATGTTACGAGACGCATCTCGACCTCGGCATGGGAACGGGGCCGGCTCGAGCCGACGCTGGGTGTGCAGCTCTAGAAGCTGCCCTCGACGGGCCCTGACTTGTATGTGAAGAGGCGATGTACGTTTACACAGACCAGCTCGAGATGTGCACCTCAAGCAAACGGGCGGCCTGGGGAGGAGAGCTCGTGGGGAGAGGGTGAGGTGAGAATAAAACGTGGTAAAGAGGTTAGGGGAGTTGACTCTGGCCCTCAGTGTGTCTAGGGAGAAACTCTTTCCTTTTTCAAAAGAGGCAACAGGGCTTCCCTGGTGGCACAGTGGTTAAGAATCCACCTGCCAATGCAGGGGACACGGGTTCAATCCCTGGTCCGGGAAGATCCCACGTGCCACGGAGCAACAAAACCCGTGCGCCACAACTACTGAAGCCCGCGCGCCTAGAGCCCGCGAGCCACAACAAGAGAGGCCACCGCGATGAGAAGCCCGCGCACAGCAATGAAGAGTAGCCCCCGCTCGCCGCAACTAGAGAAGGCCCGCGCGCAGCAACGAGGACCCAACGCAGCCAATAAATAAATAAATAATAAAGAAATTTAAAAAAGAGGAGAGAAAGGAGATTGCAGGGAGGAGAGATGCTTCCTAAGACAGAACTGCACCGGTCAAGCTTTTCAGACAGGCGCTAAAGCGAGAGGGTGCTTCTCATTTGACTGGTCTTTGTCTCGACGGCAAGGGGGAGCCGTTCCCGGTTGAGGTTGTGTGCTGCCGACAGGGTGGCTCTTGGGGCTCACTTCTCGGCCGTAGCCCAGGATGTGAGATGGGAGAGGTGGACCTCTGAAGGACTGGAAAGTCCTCGCGTTGCAGACAAGGCTTCTGGAGTTGGCCTCGAATGAAACAGCAATGAAGCAACTACGGTGCAAGTCAGAACAGGAACTTGAACAGAGAGAAACCCGGGGGTCCCGGAAGGCCCGGGAGGACGTGTTGTGGAGAGATGAGAGCTCGTGACAAAGCAGATCACAGCACATAGCAAGTGCGTCTCGTGCCCGGAAATCAGGCTGAGCACCTGCTTCTAGCCCAGACTGCGGAAAGGGTTGCGAAGAGTCAGGCAGACCCACTATAAAAAGACGATTCTGAGACCGTCAGGGATGTTTGAAAACTGACTAGATGTTTGATCACATGAGGAAGTTGTCTTTAATTATTTAAAGTGTAGTAATGACGACAAGGCTACGTGGAAAAGAAGGGTGTTTAGGGATGAAACGCTGTTGGGATGTGCTGTGAAACAGCAGGTGGGGTGGAGAGAACCCGCAGGACGCAGGTGACCCAGGCTCCGGCCGTCGTGGTGCGGGGGCCGCGCGGGCCCACCGCGATGCTCTGTTACTATGCGAGTTCCAACATTCCCATCATAAATGTTTACTTTTTTGAAGGCCAGCTGTCACCCACGGTGACAGGGCTGAGATCAAAGCCGGGGTGTGCGGCCTGGTCACTTGAGCTTGGACGCAGCGTGCTCCGTGGGAAGAGCCGGGCTGTGTTCCTGTCCGTCTCCAGCGACGGGCCCCGGGGCACACGTGGCCAGGTGGCCGTGACCTAGTTCTGATTTTGCAAGAAGGGCGTCTGCCATTCATCGCGCGCAGACTTCACCGCAGGCGTCCTGCACGTGTTCACCTTGCTCTTCCCAGCGATACCGAATGTGGGTGCCCGTACCCCGATGTTCCTCGTGAGAAGCCTTGGGCCGAGCGCGCTCCGTGCTGACCAGGCAGTGGGTTAGAGCCAGGTGTGCGCAGGGCCCCGCCCGCCTGCCCTGGGACCGATGATCACGTCCGTGGATGCCCGGTTCACCCGGCACCTCCGTGCAGGCCGCGTGGCCCCAACCTTAACGGAACGAGCGCGCCGCTAAGGCAGGCGGCGGACGGAGACTCCCGGGCACCGCCCTGTTATCCGCGCGGCGCGTCGGGGGCCACATCTGGGCGTGGGAACGTGCGTGCGCGTCGGCAGGCGCGATTTGCCCCGTTACGTGGTGCCCGGGCTCCTGCGCTGTCCCGTGATGTCTCTAAGGCCGGTCCGGCAGCGCCGACCGCTCTCTGATTCCTTCTTCATTTCTCCGACGGGCAGTGGAAGCTATTAGTTCATTTCCAACGTCGGGCAAATGTCAGTTACTTGACAAGGGTCGCGGCTTTGCCGGGGGAATCGGGCTAATGTAGCAGCGCCAGCGCTTTCTCAGCTGTCATTGCCGAGAGCACAGACATTCCAGCCCCTCCTGGCGGCAACCCCGCTGGATTTTAGTCCAGTTAATATGAACTGTACGAAATAAAAAGTTTATTCCTAGGCTGGTAAATTGTATGTAAAGAGCTGCTATCGAATGGATATTTCTTTCATGATTTGATCTACTGGGAATACATACACTGAGTGTCCGTCTACCTGGAGGGAAAATTGTCTTTTAGTGAGATGAAAAGCATAACAATATTTCATTTCCTATGGTGCCCGCATCTGCGTGCGTGCCTGTGTGTCTGTGGATACCTGCATGTACGCTTGTATGTGTGTGTATCTGTTTATGCGCATATGTGTGTCCGTGCATGCGTGTGTGTCTACGCTTGTGTGTGTGTGTGTATGCGTAAGTGTGTGGGTGTATGTCTGCCTGCACGCCAGGGGGAAGAAAACCAACCTTGTGTGAGCACTTGTGATGTCCAGGTCTTGTACACGCCTTGTTCTTTATTCCCCGCAACCCCGTCCTCTTGGTGTTACTATTGCTGCTGCCATTGTTGTTGTTTTGCAGGCAGGACCCTCGGGCTTGCTTCGGTCACGTCTCTCGTCTACGGCTGCACGAGGGGCCCGAGCCAGCCCTCCGAGCCCACACTTCCATCTGCGTCCGGACAGCACACCAGGTGACACTCTTCTCTCCCACGCTCAGGAGCTTACACGTGCGCGTGCCCTGTAGGCGTGTGTCCCGTGGGCCCCACCGCCTGCGTCCCGTGTACCACACGCGCATCTCGGGTGGAAAACAGGCGCCTGGCCCGGCCTCGGCTCCCACATAAACTCTCCCCCAGGTACGCGTCCTCACGCCCCGATACCGAGGCTCCCGGACCCCGGCAGGTATGCGTTCATTCCCCAGGTAATCAGAGGCGCATATGAAATAAAACTTCCTGTGACGGACACCCGGCCGACAGGCCTGTTAGTTTATGGAGGGTGCGGGCAGAGAGGGCTGGAAAATTTTGATCACTTTAATTTACTGTGTCCCGCGTGTCTGCTGTACTCGGCCGGCACTTTTATCAAGCCCTGTGAGGTGGTATTGATCTTCTTATTTTCTGTGTAGGGTGAGAAGACAGAGAGACAGGAGCGAGAGTGAATGAAGAACTTTCCTCCGATCGCTGCTTTCCTGCAGCTTATTGCATCCTGTCGTCTGCGGTTTCAGACGACGCGCGGTGTGTCAGCGCTGCGGGGAGCAATAAGCGGGGTGAGCAGCCAGGGAAGGGCCAGATGGGAAAGGCCGGAAAGGACGAGGAGGCAGTGGAGAGGGTCGGACGGTGCGCGCGAGCCGCGGGGAAAGGCAGGAGCATCGAAGCCTTTGTCCGCTTACCGCCTTTCTGAAATGAACACGCTCCGCCCCGCGGCACCTGCGGCAGGGACAGCACACGGCCCTGGCCCGACGACCGAGGGCCCTTCAGCCCGTCTCTCGTTTCACAGGCTAGCTGGGTGTGTGTGCGGGCAGTGGGCACCCGCCCTCCGTTGCCCTGGGCAGCCCCTGGCAGCCAGCCTGGAGCCCGTTCCGGGGCACGAGAGACCGAATCCCGGCCCTGCAGCCCCTGCGGCAGGCTCTGCACCGCGCCCTGTGGTCTGGAAGCCCCTTCCCACAGCCGGGCTTCTTGGCAAGGGTACCGCTGTTTGACAAAAGCTAGAGGCTGATGTGGGAGGTTTTGTGCGGTGACCTCCCCCGTGTTGCGGTGGAGAAAACGGAATGAGAAATGGGCCCCCAGGACTCCAGCCGCCGGGTTTGTGTCGCCCTGTGTTTCAGGGCTCCAGGTCTCTGATTTGCCCTGTGGAGAGGTGTGTGCCCTCACCTGGCGTCTGCCTGGCAGCTGGGACCAGGGGTTAGTAGTCACGAGGAGCACAGGCGCCCATCCGCCGTCCCCCGCGGTGCAGGATGTGCGTTCGCGATGACCACACGACGCAAAGTGCAGGTGCCTTTAGACAAGCCCGAGGAAACAGCCTCAGTCGTGGAGGAGCAGGCAGGACCTGGGCCTTCCAGATGGAGCGGTGAGGCCGGGGGCGACCAGTGTCGCTCCAAGCTGGGCACAGAGCTCAGGGCGGGCTCACGGCCAGGCCCATGTCATGTTTGGCCCCGGGACACACCGCCCAGCCCGTGAGACAGCACCAAGACCCCACTCAGGGTGACCATGGAGGCCAGCAGAGCCAGAGGCAGCGGCACTGGGGTCTTTGGAGGCATTTTAAGGTAAGAAAACAGTAATGCAGGAGGACTTAACTTCGCCAGGGTCTGGCTGACCTAGAAGAGACAAGGTCTCAGAACACTGAAGGGTAGTGGCCAGTGGGTAACAAGGGAAGTCCCGGAAATAGGTCAGACATGGCATTTTTAACAACCCGCACACATCCCACACTGCGCTCTCACTTTAAAATATCCTTAATTTATTGGCAAGTGATTCAAATCCCAGTCACAAAGCTGAAGTTGTCTGTGTGATAACAGGTCCTCCTTCTGGAAGCCCCGATCCTGTCTTCACGTTGAACGCCATGCCAGAAGATGATGCTTATATCCGTAGGCCACTCAGAGCTCGCTTTAATTCTAGGGCATACAATGCAGAGGGTGTCAGGAGGTAACAGGGTTTGAATGGTGTATGTGCACCAAAAAACCCCCGAAGAATGACTTGGAGCCTACGGTTCAGGACTGGTGCATTTTCCAGCTCCACAAGGCCTGGCTTCACCTTTGTGTGGCCCAGCCTCTGCCCGTACGAAACCGGCCTCACGCACTGGCTGCCCCCGTTCACTCCCTTCGTCCCCCGAGGTGCTGCCGTGTGACTGTCCCCAGGCAGGTGTCTGGGAAACATTTGCTGCACGAATGAATGGAGGGGAGTGGATGTGAACACGATTTATAAAATCACAACAGAAAACTCCCTCAAAAATGGTTTTGGTAAAGTGTGAAGTTAAATCAGAAGTGGTATAATTTAAACTTTAAATTAAGACTTATGTTAAAACCTTGAGGGTCAACATTTGGCTAACAGACAAAGATAGTTGTTAATCAAAGGCATCATACAAATAAACTCCTGAAACTTTAAATCTGATAAAGTAGCTTGATGCTTCCCTCTTTTTTAAAAAACATCTTTACCTTTAAAGCTCTGTTTCCTCTGTTAAAGTCACTTAAAGGGATCTGTTATTGACCAAGTAACTCCTGGTGATAACTCACAAGTCTCTCTCTCTCTCTCTCTCTATATATATATATACACACATATATACGTACGTATGTATGTATGTATAAAACTAATTTAATTGGAGTAAAGTTTCAGTAAAATAAAGTTAATGCAAGTCTTTAAAAAACACGGTTTGGGGACTTACCTGGTGGTGCAATGGTTAAGAATCCGCCTGCCAATGTAGGGGACACGGGTTCGAGCCCTGGTCCGGGAAGATCCCACATGCCGCGGAGCAACTAAGCCCATGCGCCACAACTACTGACACTGTGCTCTTGAGCCCGCGAGCCACAAGTACTGAGCCCGTGCTCCGCAACAAGAGAAGCCGCCGCAGTCAGTCCATGCACCGCAACGAAGGGTGGCCCCCGCTCGCCGCAACTAGAGAAAGCCCGCGTGCAGCAACGAAGACCCAACGCAGCCAAAAATAAATAAATAAATTTATTTTTAAAAAGTGGTTTGCTAAAGTTGTCTGTTTATTTTGCAGAGACTGATGCCTTATCATTAAATGAAATCAAGGCAAGTCACGTCCACCCCCAATTCTACTGAGTCGTTATCATGACGGGCAGAGTCGGGAGATGACTGTGGTAAGCGTTTTGTTGGCTTAGATATTTACACGTTTTCCGAATGCTTTCAACTTAGTTTTAGGGCCCCAGGCAGCCCAGGTGAAATGACTTATTTAACTCGGAAACACATCACGAGGGTGTTCATGGACTCTGCCCCTGGAGCCGCCTATCTGTCCGGATGGTTTGGGCTGAAGTGCGTGGGGCTGCGGGCGGACCCACCGGCCTCCTGAGGCCCCTCCATCCCCGGCACCATTGTTCTGCTCTCTTTCTGTCCGTCTGTCCGTCCAGCTTTTGCAGGGAAGCGGTGCGCAGAGCCTGCCCTTGCAGAGGCGCGGAGAACACGTGTTGATTTCTAGCAACTGGGTTTGTTTTGGCTTTAGTCCCTAAGAGCAGTGTTTTAAAAATTAAGGGCCATGGATGAAAAAAAAGAGAGTGATGATGCAATAGAAAAGAAAAGCAAACTAACTTTCCATGTTGCTTGTTGTAAAGATGGCTGTGTGCTACCTAGTCTCATGTACAGGTGGAATTTGTCTCAGAGGAGATAAAAAAATTGTGTTTTTAAGGTGACGTGATGGACGATAGTGATTCTGTTTCACACGTGAAGACAAATGTAAGGGACGTGCAAGAATTGCTGAAATAAGTTACCAAGGTCGAGAACGTCTCTTCTACTTCCGGAGTTCTGGTGAGCTTCGTGTATTCTTTACAGCACTGTGAGTTGTCCTCATTATTTTGAAAGCCATTGCTACAGTTAAACTAAGTTGTTTTATTTACAATATATAGGTTGCTATATAAAAGATGGCAGGTCAAGTTTGAGTGAGAAGTGCCACTATTTGGGCAAGTAATCATCACTCAGCCTTAACAATATCGAAGACTCAGAGCTGTTTTGAGGCCAGCTCACTTCCTGGGGCGCTGATTTAGAAATCAATTTCATTTCCAACTAGAAAAGCCTCCTTCAGTGAATATATTAACTTTCCCCTTTGCCTCGTGTTCTCACCACAGCAGGCGATACTAACTAAAGACTCCGCGTGAAAAAAAATTGAGTCTGGGAGCCGAGATGGGACCTCCTGGAGGAACAGGAGGCTGAGTCCTGATAGAAGGCGGCCCCTCTCTTGTCCACAGAAGGAGGGCAACGAAGGCTGCTCCGCCCATTTGAAAGTGTGTCCTGTCAGAGGAGCTGAACGCAGTACAGGTGTGAGTTTTCCCCTTTGGCCTCCTTTGCTTTTTGATTCTGTGTTGAAAATTCAGCGCTTTTTGGTTATTCATTTGGCCTCAGTAAGATGCACATCGTATGCTTTTTTCCCAAGAAGATTAATATGTAGCTGTAGGTTCCGGGATCATTTAAAATGCTCCTTGAAAATCTGACCCATCATAACAGACAGATGCTCTCAGAAAACAATAACAGTGAAAATAACAATAAGGACAGCCATAAATGTTAATAATGGAAATGGGCACCTTGCGATGACAGCTTATCATTAACTGTTGGTGAAGAAAGGAAGACTTTCTTCAAAAGGCACCTCTTTCCATTGAAAATATAGACCTGAGCGTTGAACTAGGATGAGCAAAAGGGAAAAACAATGGAAAATGGAAAGATGGCTTCTGTTTACCCAGGTTATTTCTGAACAGTAATGCAAGGATGTAATAGAAATAATTTAGACATATGGATAAGAACCTTCAAAATCAATAGTGCTGGAAGAAATGAAGCATATGCTGATGCAATCAAACAGAATTGAATTTCATACAAATGTTAGCAAATCTATATCAGATTATCACAGCAAAAACTTCATTTTCATTGATTTATAATGTATTATTATTGTTTCCACCAAACTGCCACAGACAGCCACATAGCAGCTGTCAAGTGCCTTAAGGGTAAATAAGAGACATCACTGCGGGGGTGGGGTGCAGGCATTCGGGGGTCAATAACTCACCAGGGCGGCAGGTGCCGGGTTCTAACGGTCCTTCCCTTGTTTTAATCGCATTGCATCATTCTTGAGACTGTTGGTGAGTGTGCGGCTGTTAGTTTGGAATTCACAGACTAATGAAGGAAAAAGGAAGGGAATGTTTTGTAACGCATGAACATTTAGCAAAAATGGGACTTAAAAGGACCGTCAAACACACGTGCATCTCTGTAGCCATATCTGTCTCTGCCTAAATAAGGCGAAGAAACGATTCTAACCAGGATTGTTCTTAGGGCCCCCTCTCTGCGCAGGCCCACGGCTGATGGCTCACACCCACCTCTCCTTCCGAGGTACAGGTCAGTGTTTAGCTCTCCTGGAACCAGGGGGCTTTCCTCTTTCCAGCGGTTTTCTCACATATCCGTGATAACAGGGGACCATTTTCCAGCAGGCTGAGCAGTAAGATTCTGCTCTTTTGAGAAGGGATTATCTGAACAGTTACTTTAGCAAAATCCACGAGCTTTTTAAAAAAACCAAAATGGAATTAATAATAAGTTAGGTTATCATGTTGAGTTTTTCGCTTACCGCTGTAAGAAAAAAGAAATAGAAATTTGGGTATTAATTGTATTCCTTCATTGAAAGTAAGTTTTTTAGTGAAAAGTGAAATGAGGTTATTGTGCCTGTGTCTTAGAATGACTCCACCATCTTTTACATGATCTGACTCAAGTTCCATACTTATTCCCTAAAACAAAACTCCAAGTCATTCCATTCCTTTTCACCGATGACTCAATGGACGGCAGCAGGTTTGTTTCGCTAAAATGCTACTCATGAAATAGTCTTAATAATTTGCGTATTATTTCTCATGCACTTTGGCGAAGGTAGTTAAGACAAATTGGGTAACAGGTGAGTTCCAGCTTTCAGCAGGTGCGCAATGCACAATCCCCCGCCCCCTTCCCTGCCTCCCATCCTTCCTGAGGACGTGGCGGAAGGAGGTGGTGCCCACTGGATCCCCAGGGTCCTTCCTGCCACCGGGACAGGGGTGGTGGTGAGATGAAATCGCCGTTCACGGGTGGATCTCAACATGGGCTCTAGTTGGTTCCCCCAGGATCCAGTCCGGGTGTCACTGTGTAAACGTGTCCCAGCTGGACGTGAGGGTGTGTGTGGGGGGGATTCAGCCGCACCATCTACGGAACCGTCCTGCGGCCAGCGCATTGCTGACCATGTGGAGTCCATCCAGGTGAGGCTCGGGACAGGTCACTCCTGGTTTCCCACGCCTCCTGGGAGTGTGCACCCAGGACCGTGACACCGGCCAGGCCTGAAGCCAAGGAGAGCTGTAGGAGCTGGGCTGGGACAGACCTCCTGCCCCTCGCAGGAGATGGTGTCTCAGGAGGATCCGCTCGCCCTCTGTCTCAGCTGAACGCTCCTTGCAGCTGGGGGACACCTGACCCACCTGGGCCGTGGGCCAAGGGTCCAGACTCCAACCCACAAAACTCAGGTGCTCTGTGCACTCAACTTATTTTTCCTGCAATTCAACTGGTACCTATTCTGAGCACGGGTTCTGCCCAGTGGGAGAGGGCGGTCCTGGCCAGTTCCCGAGGGTCAGTCTTTGGGATCCGCCTCCTCCTTCCCCTGAGTCTGCAGGCCCTCGGGTAGCCCCTGTCCAGACGCTATCCCTTTGTCCCTCCTGGTGGACTTGCTGAGCTGCCCCCTCGGCCATTGTGTCGGGTGGTCCACACGGCCCTGGGGCCGGCTGCCCTCACCTGCCCACGCTGCGGATTCACAGGTGGCGGATGTCTGTCCTTGTGTCCTCGGCGGGACGATGTGGTCATCTCTCCTCGGCCACTCAGTGCCCATCCAGCCCCCGCCTCTGGGGGACACCCCCCAGCGTCTAATCCAGGTTCCCCTCGCGTCACCAGCGTCCCTTGACCCTGAGAGAGTTTTATCTTCTCTCTGGTGATGGAGGAAAAACAGGTCACCAGATGTGTCCCCCCAGATCCGATGTTTATGCCAGTACCTTGGCTCCTGGAGGCCAAAAGTCAAGAATTACCTTATTCTATTTGGTTTCTATTTTAAAGGTATGATTTACATTCAATAAAGTGCACAGATTAGTCTGAGGAATTTTTGAAATTTTGTGTAAACTACTCAGAGCAAGTATAAAACATTCCCATCACCAGCTTTCCAGCAACCCTGTCCCTCAAACCAATTTCTGACTTCTGTGGTCATGGACTAGCCTTGCCTGGTCTTAAACATCATGTCAGCAGGATCATATATGTAGGCTTTCATGCCTGGCTTCTTCACACTACATGCTTTTGAGCATCATTCTTGTGGTCATAAATATCAGTGCTTGCTCTTTTTTATTGCTGAGTTACTTTTAATTCTTTTTACATTTTTCCTGTGGTCTCTTTTTTTCTGGAGTATGAGGGCTGAGGTGTAGGTTAAAGAGAAAAAGGATTATAGGATAAACAAAGGGATTTTCAGGAATAAAAAAATTCAAAATCCCACACTGGTCAATATTTACTAAAGCAATAGTCACACTTACATAATTTATCTCCATAAATCTTTGATTTCTCTTCTACTGTGAATATTTAACGTCGTGTTCCTCCATGTATTCGCAACATCCCTCTGTCTCTACTCGTACCATACTAGAGAAGACTAAGAACTTCACGAAACCAAAATCCCAGGGTTTTTTATTTTTTGGTAAATATTGACGAGTTGATCCTTAAATTCATATGGAAATGCAAAAGACTCGGAAGAAACAAACAATCCTGGAAAAGGACAAAGTTGGAGGATTCACACTTCCTGATTTCAAAGTTTACTACAAAGTATAGTAATCAAGACAGTGTGGTTCTGGCATAAGGACAGACACTTAGACCAATGGAATAAAATTGGGAGCCCAGAAATAAACCCTTGCATATGTGGTCAGTTGATTTCTGACAGGGATGCCAAGAAAATTCAGTTGGCCATTTCAATAAATGCTACTGGGAAAACAGGATATCCACATGCAGAAGAATGAAGTTGGACCCCTCACTGACATCTGCACAAAAATTTATTCCAAATGTTTCATAGATCTAAATGTAAGAGCTAAAGCTATAGAACTCTCAGAAGAAAACATAGTAGCAAATCATTATAACCTTGGTTTAGCCAGTGGTTTCTTAGGTAGGACATCAAAAACAACAACAATAATAAAAAAAGATACGTTGGACTTCATCAAAATTAAACATGAAAAAAAATTAAATATTTTGTGTTGCAAACAATACCATCAAGAAAGTGAAAAGACCACTGACAGAATGGAAGAAGATATTTGCAAACCGTGTATGTGATAGGGGACTTGTACCCAGCATATATAAAGAACCCTTACAACACAATAAAAAAAAAAAAACCCAAATAACCCAATTTAAATATAGGCAAAGGATCTGAATAAACATTTCTCTAAAGATTTACAAATGGCCAATAAGCAAACGAAAGATCATCAGTCATCAGGGAAATGCAAATCAAAACCACAACTTCTCACCTACCAGAGTGGCTGTTCTCAAAAAGACAGATAATAAGTTCCAGTGAGGACATGGAGAAACTGGAACCCTCACAATACTGCTGGTGAAAATACAAAATCTTACAGCTACTGTGGAAAAACAGTTTGGTGGGCTCTCAAAAAGTTAAACGTGGAGTTATCATGTGACTCTGCAATCCCACTCTAGGTATGTCCCCAAGAGAGATGAAAACACATGTCAGCACAAAAACGTGTACACGCATGTTCATAGCAGCATTATTCATAATAGCCGAAAAGTGGAGACAACCCAAGTGTCCATCCACTGATGAATGGATACACACACCGTGGTACATCCATACAAGGGAATATGATGTGGCAATAAAAGGAATGAGGTATTGACATAGGCTACAGCAAGAATGAATCTTCAAAACATTATTTGGAGTGAAAGAAGCCAGTCACAAAAGGACCTGTATGATTCTGTGCATAAGAAATATCCAGAAATGGACATCTGTAGGGACAGAAAAGAGATTAGTGGTTGCCTAGAGTGAGGGTGCGGGGGGCATAGTAAGTAGCTTTTAATGGGGGGACGGGGCTTCTTTTTAGGATAATCAATATACGAAACACCATTGAACTGTACAATTTAAACGGGTGGATTTTAGGGCTTATCAGTTATATCTCAGTGATGCTGTTAAAAAGAAAGAACCGTAAGGAATCTTGACTATCATCTTGATCTGCATTTCCCAGTATGTGTGATGTTAATAAAGTTAAAGGGAAACATCTGTGTTCCTGTGATCCAATAGGTTTAGGAAATGCTTGACTAAATAAAGCGAAACAGATTTCACCACTCCTGTCTCCTTGGCTCTTAAACTCTGTGCATGCCCAGGTGACCTGAGAGGGGCAGGTGTGCGTGCTCCATGGCTCACGGGATGGGGAGCCTCTCGCTCAGGGCATCACAGCAGTTAGGGCCCCCTGAACGCTTCTCGGCAGCAGGAACAGCTCCCACTTTATACGTGGGTAGACGAAGCCCTGAGAGGTCACCGTTTCTTTCTACCTCTGCCTGATATTTGCCACTTTCTGAAGCTGTATCCTCTGCCATTCACAGATCTTTCCCCGGCCATGGGCCTCTGTCTTCTGCTAACCTTTTCGTAACCATTGCACCCTGCATTGGGGTCAACGCCATTGTCTAAAGCAGGATCGATGTAAGCAAATAATAGATTTTCTCGAGAACATCTTAGGAGAGGAATTACCTAAACCTCTCCCTTTCCACTGTCTAGTAGGAAGGATGGGCACCTTCCTCTGGATACAGTGGTTCTGCTTTGGCATCATTTTCAATCCCACATGTTTATTAAGAAGCATCGCGGTGTTCAGTACGAGCCATGACTAACTCTTATGTGACCCACATGGCAGCAAAACTGTGATGTGGTAAAACCAGTTTCTGGAAACTTACGGCACAGGCTTGATTTTAACTTACAGTTAAGTGGCAAAAACCTGCCGCCTGCACTGTGGCTTCTCAGCGTGAAGACACCTGTGCCTGGGGCAGCCTCTCTTGACGTGGCACCAGGGTCTGGGCATTGCCGGGCATGCTGGCCACTCCCTGAAGGATGAGCTTGTTCCTCTGACTTGGTTTCTGAGCGCCCAACTCGCTTAAAAATATGGCAACGCTCACATAAATCCATAACTCTTCAGCAGGATTCCTGCAGGAATTGCTTGCAGGGAAAAGTGCTTTTTCCATTCCTGGAACAGCACCTCCAAACCTGGCAGCGAGCTGATCATCAGGGGCGTGGAGCCTCCCCAAGTCTCTGCAAAAAGAGGCGTGGGACATACAGAGATATTTTAAGACTGTTGTTTCAGCAGTTAATGAAATGGCATCTCTTGATTTCTCTTTTTTTGCTTTTGGATAGTTTTGCTTCTATAGGGGCGTGAATAAGATTATGCAAAGCTTCCAACAGATTCCTGAGGCAGGATCACCTTTTGGATATTTGACATGGCCGGCCACGTCAGGTTTCAGTGGAAGCTGAATGCTCTCATGGCACTGTCCCTATTATCCTAATTAGATCCCAGTTTCACTTGGGAAGATAGAATAGATGAAAGCGGCCCGTTCACCCTTCCTCTCCTGCAACCACACGGGCCTTTGCGTCTTCACAGTCTTCGCCGATCGCTCTTAGGAGCTGCGTTCGTCTGAGTGATCGGAGCCTTGCCCAGCACGGAGGGAGAGCCCGGCCCACCTCTCTAACCACTTCCAGTCCTTCACACGCCCCATCTCAGTGATGGGCAGCCGCCACGACTGTCTCACTCCAGACTACGTTTATCACCCAGGATGAAGCTCTGCATACGTCAGCGGCAGCGCCCTGCACACCCCCAGCCCCCGGCGACCACTGAGTTACTTTCTGTGTCTATAGATTTGCCCATTCTAGCACGTTTCATATAAATGGAATCATATAAGATGGGACCTTTTGTGATTGGCTTCTTTCACTGAGCATAATGTTTTCAAGGTTTAGCCACATTGTAGCTTGAATCAGTACTTCATTGCTTTTTCTGGCTCAGTGATATTCCTGGATATGGATATTGTCACATTTGTCAGCAGCGGATGGGCAAGGTTGTTTCCACGTTTTGACTATTGTCAATAATGCTGCTGTGAAAATTCGTGTATGAGTTTCCGTACGGACACGTGTTTTCCTTTCTCTTGGGTACATACCTAGGAGTGGAATTGCTGAGTCATATGGTAGTTCTCTTTTTAAGTTATTTTTCATTTATTATAACTTGAAGGGAAGATGGTATGTCACATATAGAAATATGACAGTAGAGTCCTATAGTAATTCTGTGTTTAACTTTTTGAGGAACTTCCAGACTGGTTTCCAAAGCGGCTATACCATTTCACATTCCCCCGAATTTTATAAAGTGACTTGATTTCAGGGGGGCTGCTCCGGGGCGCCGACTAGACAGGCTGATCCATTTCCTGTGACTGTGGCAGCTGCTGCTGGGCAGGTAGTGGTGCCTCTCATTGTCCTTTCAGCTTGGATTCTAGGAGGTCCTCAGGTGTGGATGGGTGACAAAAAGCATGGCCCCTTCTTCCACGCCCAGTTCTCTCTTTTTCTATTAAAAATGAAAAGTTTATTTAAATAATTGTTCAGACTATTTAGCTGAACCCTGAACTTGGTAGAGACATATTATGGAGCTTTGTCCATAGCTGGAGAAATGACCCCATCAGTGTGCAATTTGTTTCCGCTTTCCAGGTACACCGAGTGCCCGCGCTCCCCTCTTTCCTCGCCGTGCACGGCATGAAGGGCGTGAGCTCCAGGGGTGTGGCTGTCACCCTGTGTCTCCGACCACCACGCACCACAGTCCAGCTTTGTCCCCTCCTGGGCATCCTCACCGGATGCCCCCAGAGCACCTCAGCTCAGTGCGTTAGAGACGGACTCATTCCCGTGTCCACAAAACCGGCTCTTTCTCCAGGGTTTTCTGGGGCTGATGGCCAGCTGTCCTCCTGAGTTGATTCTCTATTTCTTGCTTGGAATAAGACCATCTGGCCAGAGACGAAGGGTCCTCGCCTCCCTGTGGCTAAGGTGAGGCGGTGGGACAGGTTCTCAGCAGCGGGACGTGAGCGGAAGTGCTGGGTGGAAATTCCCCTCCCTGGAGTAAAAGGGGCCCTTGCCCTGCATTCACACCCCTCCCTGCGGGCGGGAAAGGAAGGACCGAGCAAATGAGGACACGGCCCAGGGCACCGCAGAGCAGCAAGACGAGGGGACCGCGCTTCCTGAACGGAGCCCGCACGGGGAGAGAGACACCCGTCGCCATCCTGTGGCTTCTCGAAGCCATGCCACGAGGGCCTCGGGGCTGCTGAAGCTGAGTCTTTATCGTCACTCCAACCCTGGCCTGGTGAATCGCACCCCAGAGCTGGCAGTTCCCGAGGTGAAAAATCTGGGCTTCACCCTAGATCCTTCCAAGCGCTTCTCCCACCACAACACTTTCCATACAAATTTCCCGTTTGACCGACAGAACTCAGTCGAGGACCGAGGTCTCTAAAAGGCCAGCTTGCAGATACGTTTCGTTTGGCTCTGGGGTTTTGTCCAAGTAATGTTTTACAAGGCGCGTTGTGTTTGGACGACAAGCCGGGCCCGCTGCCCCGGGCGGCCTCAGGACGCAGCTGGCCACACGCAGCCTCTCTGAGCAGCTGTCCCACCATCCTGGACGCTTCCTCCTCTTCTTCGTGCCTCGATTCTCAGCTGTCAAAGGCAGTTAACAAAGAGCCCTTCCTCCCCTGTGGGACTGCGGTGAGGATTGAAAGAGTTAATCCAGGTGTGCTGGGCGCGGGGACGTCCGCGCTCAACCAGGGCTGTTTCACCACCGGGCCCGGGACGCGCTCGACGGTTCTAACCCCTCTTCCACCGCCAGCTCCTCCGTGTGGTCCCGGCACCACCGGCGCCCCCCACGCCCCGTTCCTTCTAACCCTCGCCCTTTCCCGGCTCCTCGAGAAGGGCTGGGGTTGCACTTCCTTCTGCTTCCTGGTCCACGTTCCCGTCTCCCCTGGACAGCGTGCCGTTTCCCAGCTGGGCTCCCCGCCGCCCGGCTTCCCACCACGGCCAGAGCGGCGCTCCTGGAGTCCAAACCTGATCTCGATGCTCTGCTCTGTGAAGGCCCCAGGGGTGCCCCTCGCCTGGTGCCCACGGCCCAGCCTCTCCCACCCAGCTCTGGACACTGCCTCTGCCTCTGTTCCACCTGCAGCCCTGGGGCCGATACACCCCAGGCCTCCCACCTCTGGCATTCTGTTCAATATCCTCCCTGCGTGGAGACCTTCCTGGACTCACTTCACCACCCAGGACTCGAGATCTCTTTTGGATGGAGCCTTCCCTGCAAGACCCTCAGGCCCCCAGAGAGACCCTTGATCTCCCACTGTTCCCATGTTAATTGTTCACTTCTCTAAGCTCCCATCCTGCAGGGTGGGAGTGTCTCCCCAGCACCCAGAGGGACCCCTGGGACACCGAGGTGACACAGTTTGCTGAAGGCACAGAATAACCAACCCTCAAGCTTTTTCACTTGGGTGTCCCTAAAGAGCATCATAAAACGATGTACCCCTTTGCACCTTTGAAGCTGACATCTGCGTTTTTTCATCAGAAGTTTAAATAGTTACAAAGATGTAATTTCCACTATATTGATATCTACTGGTTTTAAAAATTAAACTCCTATAATACCCTTAAAATGAATCACATGGAGTCTAAGTACTATAGCAATTTGGTACATTTTACTATCAATCTAAAAAGACAAGGAACAGGGCTTCCCTGGTGGCACAGTGATTAAGAATCCGCCTGCCAATGCACGGGACACAGGTTTGAGCCCTGGTCCGCGAAGATCCCACATGCCGCGGAGCAACTAAGCCTGTGTGCCACAACTACTGAGCCTGCGCTCTAGAGCCCGCGAGCCACAGCTACTGAAGCCCGCGTGCCTAGAGCCCACTCTCTGCAACAAGAGAAGCCACCGCGATGAGAAGGCCGCACACCACAATGAAGAGGCCCCTGCTCGCCGCAACAAGAGAAAGCAACAAAGATCCAAAGCAGCCAAAAATCAATAAGTAAAATTTAAAAATTTATAAAAAAAAATAAAAAAATAAAAAGACAAGGAACAGACTCTTCTTTAACAGCCAGAAGTTAAATATGATTTTTTCCCTTAAATTTATATTTCTGTTTCTCTTCCCAATAGGAGTTTACCCTAATGTTATATAATATTATGTTTCAATTTTTTTGGTCCTTTATCTTATCATGATTCTCTGCAAAAAACAAATCCATAGGCTTGAAATTAAAATAATTGGAAAAATTTTGTGTTCATAAAGCTCTGATTTCTTCTAGATTTATTAGTATAATTATTGTAAGGACATAGTCTATCAAAACAAAATAAATAAATTATAAAATTTAGTAAGTATTAATCATTTAAAATAAATGTTAATAACTATTAAACACAGTAGTCAGAAGTGTATTTATAGATGCGATGCAGATAGCTTGTTTTTCTATTTAGCTATATATTTGTAGATGAATATTTCTCATTGCTAGAGTGGGATAGCGTACCTCCTCAAATCTATTCCTGTTTTCTGATTTTATAGATATATTTGCTAAGAAACTTGTTAATGTAAATTCACCATAGAAATGGAAGAAACTTTGCTGTAGCAGTGACATGCAATATTTCCAGCTCTTTCTGAGCTGCATGCCGATAGTCACATGGTGATCGATCAAAAAATGCTTTCAGTGACCTATCACCTCAAGACTCAGTTAAGGGCCTCCTTCCACTTTGTTGAAGGCAAAGATTTGGAAGCCGTCAGACTTGCAAAAGGGTTTCTTATGTAGTCATTGGCGTCACTCACGTTTTCAGAGTTGACAAGGATATTGCAATTGTTCCTTTGCTGGCCAGAGATGCTTTTACACCCAGGCATGTGCCACCGTCCATTTGGAGGAGTGAGTGACAAGCCTTTGCTACGGAAGGAAAGTGGGGACGGGAACTCACGACACAGGCTCATTCTCAAGCAGATCGATTTTAGGAGAGAGTAAGACTGTAAGTTGAGGATCTGGAAGTTGATTACTTAAGACCGTCCCGCAACCCTTTGAAAGCTGCAGATTTACCCTCATTGTTTTAGCATCAAAGCGCCCGGTTAATCTCACTCTGGCCGATTTTGTGTTCAGGGCAGCCCTTTGTGAGAGACCCCCTTTGTGGGGTCTCTGTCTAACTGCTTGCTTTTAATCAAAACAAAGCCATCAGCTAAGCACCGAATTCGGGCCATTGTCTCTGGGGCACAGGCATCTCCTGGTTAAAGATGAGTCAACTCTAAGCAAGAAACGCATAGAATAGGGCGTTCTGTGAGTCTCTGCCAGTCAAAACAAGTGGCTGTAGTAACCTCTACACCCCCTTCCCACCAGCCCACATCCACACAAGAGACATTCATTGAACAACTCGCCAGGCGTGAAGCTTGGGCTAGAAACACGAAGAATCCAGGGTTCAAAGTTCAGAGTCTGGTGAAGGAGGCAGGTAAAGCTAGAGCAGCGTTCCACACACCGAGTGCAATGCCGGTGATGGACTGGAGTCCCCAACTCCTGGCCAGGGTCCCCAGCTCAGCCGGAGGGCAGAGGCAGAGCCTGCTTCCTGGAAGGCATGCGACCCCAGCTGAGGTTTAATGACCACTGAAAGGCATGCAGACAAAGTGGGGAGGGTAGAAATCAGAAAGGGTATTCCAAGCTGAGGAAGCCGGGGGCAACGGCCCAAAGGCTGCAGGGTTCCTTCGATGGGACCTGGTTCAAGGCTGGGAGCCGCAGGCCCGCGGATCAGTTTGCCCTGACGGCCCGGAGGGAATCTCAGAAGGAGTGATGTGATCGGATGGTGTTTGATCTTTCGTCAGAGATTAGATTGGGACAAGAATAGTGCATAGAATTTCGTTAGGAGGCTACCTGCTAACGTACCTGAGAGGTGATAGAGGCCGCGTGATGGAGAGAAGGGCAGAAATGAAAGAGAATTAAGGGGTGAGAACTGACATGACGTCGTCATCGCATGATTTGGGGAGCGGGTCAGGGACAGGGAATTCACACGAGTGACTCCAGACTTTTAGCTCGAGTACCGCTTTGCAAGGAGAGATTTATAGGAAAGGGGGTGACATGTCTGTTAGGGACGTGTTAAGGTTCACGTGTCTGCATGGCATCGGGGTGGCCGGTGTTTGAGACAGCAGAAGCAGATTAGAAAATCGTCAATCAGTGGGCAGTGGCTGAAGCCTCCGAGTGAGTGAGTCCCCGGAGGAGGGAAAAGCCAGAGGGCGGCGGGGTTGAGGCTTGAGGCAGGGGGTCCCTGCGTTCGGACGAGGGAAGAGAAGTCAGCAAAGGGTCTTCGCGGGAGCGTCAGCGCTGCAAGGGGAACCCGGACGGAGCCCACGGCGCCCAGGGACGATGGACAGATGGCAGGGTCCACAGAACAGGGGCTCAGGGAGGCCAGGGACATGAGGATGGAGCAGGGTTTCTTGGAGGCGGAATCCAGAGAACCTGGTGGAGAAATTGGTGTGTGAGTTGGGGCGTAAGCTGCAGTGTTGCCCCAAGTGCAGACGGTGAAGGGGTGTGAGGACGGTGGGCCCCCGGGCGAGGCTTTGACGTTTGTGGGTTTTATTATTATTATTATTATTTTTTTTGCGGTACGCGAGCCTCTCACTGCCGCGGCCTCTCCCGTTGCGGGGCACAGGCTCCGGACGCGCAGGCGCAGCGGCCATGGCTCACGGGCCCAGCCGCTCCGCGGCACGTGGGACCTTCCCGGACCGGGGCACGAACCCGCGTCCCCTGCAGCGGCAGGCGGACGCTCAACCGCTGCGCCACCAGGGGGGAGGGAGAAGCCCCGCGGTTTTATTATTTGAAGAGGAGGAAGCCCGGAGCAGGTGTACGTGGTTCGCGCAGACGAGCTGGGCGTGGTCTCGGGGGGGCGTGGCCTCTGCCGGATGTGACTCAGCAGGAATACAGCCGGGTTTCTCCGACGTGGAGGAGGTGAGCCCCGAGGATCCCAGGCCTGCGACGCGGAAGGAACAGGAACGTTCTAACTCAGGTAAGTCTGACGGCACCTGAGCTGCTCTCGAGGAAGAGGAAATCCGGGGGCGGGCGGCAGAGTCTGGGCCTCGTCCACGCGTCTACGGTATTTGATGTGGGGAGAGTGGTCCAAATTCATGAACAAGGAGGGGGTGAATTCTGAATTTTCTTGTGTAAAAAAATCCTCCACGCCCCCCCCCACCCTAACCAGTGCCCCGCAGTTGCTTCCCCGTGAGCGCGTGCGAGCAGCGTTCATGATTCCGGTTCGGACGCGGGTTCTGACTCAGCTGTTTTTTGGAGAAGTTTGCAGTAAAGAAAGCGACTGGTGAAAGAGCTACAATTTAACCAGAAGCATTCATTAAGCAGGATCGTCTATTGACAGGGCAGAATCTGTAGTAGTTTTCAACTCTCATAATTAAACTAAATTAACTTGAGAATCCCTCGGCCTAACTTTGATTTGGCTCCTATGGGCCTCCTCCTCCTGAGGCAGACGGGGAACAGCGACTTAATAACGTGTCATACTGAAAACTAATGTTCATAATGGGCGTCAGAATCGCCCCCCAGAAGGGTGTCAGGTTTTCCCGAGCAAGCGCCTTTCGGGCTGTATGGTGTCATCGGAGCGGTTTTGGAAAGCACAGCTCTCTCGTCTCTGGATTGAGGATTAAATTCCAATAGAACCAGGTGTATCTCAGTTTAGAGATTACCTAATAGGTGTCTGACCAGGTGAATGCATTTATAATTCTCTCCATTGATGGGAAATCTAACTGGGGGGAGGGTTTGGAGGGCAGGGTGGAGAAATAAAATGTACCCCCTATTCTCCTTTAATTTCTCCACCAACCCAGGGGGATGGGAGGTATCAGACTTCAGGACTACGTCGAGGTTCCATGGGATTCGTTTAGGTGGTTGGCTTGATGCACTTTGAGGGGTAATTGCTCTGAGATAAAAGAAGTGTAAGCAGTTCATTTATAGTTGTTTCCCTCTTATCACCTGCAATGCAAGCCTGAGACATTATTTTGTTAGAGAAAATGTCAGTTACTTGTCAGGGATCCGATGAAACACCCATTTTACAGTTTATATTTTAACTCGGTTCTGACACTGTCTACCCGGAATCAGAGTCAGAGCTGCAGGTGAAGGGCTCAGTCCCACAAGGCTGCCCACCCCCCGCCCCCCTCCCGGTCCCTGCTCGGGTGCAGGTGCCGAGGACTGGGGGCGTCTTGGACACCGGGTCGGGGTGCGGGTCGGGGCAGCATGAACGGTAACCCTCCATGCAGGTGTGCCTGGACTCTTGGTTCCCTTTCCGTGTGCCCCACTTCCTCACTGCGTAAGAGTGAGGGGCCTGCGTTCGTAGCTCTCAGGTTCAGGGAAGACAGAGGAGAGCGGCAACACGCGTCAGTTTGGAGAGAAGAGGCTCAGGGGACCCGGGCTCTGGGGCCGATGCTGTGCGGAGCTGTGTCCTGCTGGGCGCCCACGTGCATTGGACCCTGCAGGCCTCTCTCCCAGCCTTGCAGCACCTCTGCTAGGCTGGGGATGAAACCAGGCAACGGAGGTCAGAGTTGGGACTGGGGCCCAGGTTCCAATTCATCTGCAATAGCCCTGCCGCTGGGGCTCGCGCGCCCCGGGTGGAGTTCAGGCCCGCGTGCACCCCGAGCGGGAGGCCGGCAGCCCCGCGATGAGCTCCGTGTGGCCACAGCCGATTCCTGCTGCTGTGTGGGCGCCACACAGACGGACAGGCGTCGGGGGCCCTGCCTGAGCCACGGGGTCAAGTCCGTGGTCCCGACGGGCCAGCGGCAGAGACACAGGAGGGGAGCTTCGAGAGGCCTCCGCGGTGACTGGAGGATGCGCCCTCTATCTCAGCTGATGCCTTTGGCTCAGCACGTGTGGAAACCCCGACGCCGCGGCGCGACGGGGCTGCCGTCGCACAGCTCTGGTAACTACCGGCCTCCTTCTGCAAGGTGTCACCTAGTTTCCACACAGACAATCGGAACGGGGCATGGGATCCATAACAGCCCGCTCGCAGTGGTGGGCCAGGAGGCTGGGGAGGGGCGGGTGCTCCCTGACGAGGCTCTGCGCCTTCGCTCTTAACTGGAGGGGTTGGGTCTGTGCAGCAGTTCTGCAGAGATGACCGGGTTCGCAGGCTCGTTTGGAGATCTCCACGAACGAGGACGGGCGCAGATTTTCGAACTGCGGGGTCGAGCCTACAGCGGGCCGCCCTCTGCTGTGTGGCGTTGACACTGAGGAAGAACGCGCAGATGGGCTGTCAGGGGTGCGGGGGCACCGCGCGGATGTACGCATGTAGCTGCTCACCTGGGGCCGCCGTCCTGGCGCGCGGGCCCGGCGCACCAGGCGCCGCGGGCACTTCGCACAGCAGGTGCGGGGCAGAGGCAGGTGAGCGAGCCCGGGCAAAGGAAGACGGGGTGGGGGGGGGGCGTCGGTGCCCTTGGCACGCCTGCTGCAGCCCGGAGAGCACGGGGGCCTGCTGGGAGCGGCCTGGAAGCTGCCGCCTCTGTGGGTGGCTCCGGCCGGAGCCCAGGACGTGGTGAGAGCCGCTGGGCAAAGGCAGCAGGTGACGGTGAGGCTGCGCAGGCCCTCAGGAGGGGGGAGCCAGGTGGAAGTGGGGCGCTGCTGCTCCGGGGGCCAGCGTGGGCACCCTGAAGCGGGAGCGCAGGTCCTGGGGTTGAACAGGGATGCCCTTCGGGGACGTGGCGGCTTGGTCGCCTCAGAGAGGCCCCGAGGGCGGACGGGTGGGCCGCACCTGGTGGGGGCCCGGGGGCCGGCGGACGTCAGGCGAGGCGGTGCAGCGCCTGGAGGGCTCCCGCAGCCCCGGGGGCAGCTCAGAGAACGGGCCTTGGCGGGAGCTCTGTTCTGCCTCTGCACTTGGGGCCGACTCGGGAGGAATCTGGAGCATAAGCTCCCTTGCCTTCCTGCAGACGCTGTCCTGTGCAGCCGTCCTGAGCATCTCTTCCCCGCTCACCATCCTTTGGGCGGCGGGGAGGTGAACGTGGCGGCTTCAGGGCAGAGTCCGAAACCACCACCTGTGCCTTTGGTGAAGCCGTGGGTCCCGTCAGAAGAATGCTTTAAAATATGCAAAATAAAATAGTACGAGTTCAAAGGAAGCAAATGATACTGAAATACAAGTTACTGAGATGTGAGAATCAAGGTGGTATATATAGTATACCTGTGAAAGTACTATATGTGCTTTTAGTCGGTAATCGTGTAGCAAGACCTGCCGCCAGGGTAGCGGTCACCGCAAGGTCCAGCGCCGACTAGCGTCCGGGTTTCAGTTGCAGGTTATCGGGTGGATATGGACCAGTGACAGGAAGGGGCCGTGATTTCCAGCTCGGACGCAGACGTGGGCCCTGCTGGTGCCACGGCGTTTCCTCGCCGTCTGCCCCCCCGAACCGAGGGTCCTTTGGAATCTCCCTGGAGGTTAGTGAACGTGAAGGGGAGTTTCCCCCATCTGTGTCCTCCGGGTCACCTGGGAAAAAGACACCAAAAGCTTCGTTGGGGCGACACCTGTGACAGGGAGAGGAGACAGGTGGGGCTGTGAGGTCTGCTTGCAGAAGGGGGGCCTGTGAGAGGCTCCTGCGCTGGGCCGTAGGTTCCAGAACCCTCTGTGCCCGCCCACTGGCCAGGAGCAGAGCCGGGAGAGGTGCCGCGGGGTGGCCCAGGCTGCCGACGGGAGGGCTGCGCCGTACAGCCCTCACCCTAGGCTGGCCTCGGAGCTCCTGGCTCTGGGAAAGGCCGAAGTTACTCACGGAGGCACCTGACAACTGTGACCCCGAGCCTGGGGCTGCCTGGCGGCAGGAGGGAAAGGGCCATGGGCGGGCCACGTGGGGGCTGCAGATTCCCGGGGGGGCCGTCTCCCGGACCCCACGTGCCCCTCCTCATCCTCCGTTATCAAAGCCCTCCCTGATCCGCGTTTGTTCTTTGGGGGTGGGTTGTCCTCTTGGGCTCCCCGTTGGAAGGTGGTGTGGACACTTTGCTGAGATGTCAACAGCAGATTTAGGGCCGACTGTCCCGCAGGTTTTCAAATTTTAACATGAAATGAAAACGTAAGTTTGGGATCTTGGATGGAAGAGCTTTGGCCACCGTCAGGCTCAGTCAGTTCAGGCTGCGGTGATGCAGCAGCGCAGATGGGGGCTTAGCCACGACAGGCGTGTCCTGCTCCCAGCTCTGGAGGCCGCAGTCTGAGATAAGGACGCCCGCCCAGTCTGTGAGGACCCTCTTCCGGGGTTCCCTCACATGGAGAAGGGGTGAGTGAGCGTCTCTCCGGGTCTCTTTGGTAAGAGCACTGATCCCCTGTGAGGCTCCATCCTCCCCAAGGCCCCCCTCCCATCAGCATCACCTCTGGGGGCTAGGGCTTCAGCATCTGAATTCTGGGGGGGGCACGGCATTGAGGCCACAGGAGCCTTCGTGGAAGACCACGCACTGAATTAGGGAATCGGCGTGTCCCTGGGAGCGGTTCTCGGTGTGAGCTGCTGGCCGACCACTTCTCTGTGGTGTGTACGGGGCTGACCTGCTTTATTCCCATGAGGGCAGAGGTGTGGGGTGGCAGGAGGGGGCTTTGTTACCCACCTGGGTCCTTGGACTCTTTAATCAATAGAAATCGATAAGAGGCCCGGTGAGGGATTCAGGCGAGGCTTTACCGGGGCTCCTGCTGCAGCGGGGGGCAGCGAGACCACGTAACAGGTGCCCTTGCTGCTGCCCGAGGCGGGGCGGGCTGGTCCCTTTAATGGCGTGAGGGTGGGGCTGGAGGGCTGGCTTAGCGGGTCTGCCCACCCCCCTGGTGGCATCCTGTGCAGGACCCTGCTTTTGCCCCCAGCACCTCAGAAGTGGCAGTTGGGTTTTGGCCTTTTTGTGTCTTATTGTTCACGCAGTTATTTTTAGTCCCTCATGTTTGTGCAGGTGCAAGTACTGCAGCAAAGGATCCCTGGTCCCAGGTTCCAGCCTGTCTCACAGTCAGTGTCTGCAATCTTGCTTTGTACCTGGAAATGTCCCCTTCACAGCTCTTCACTTCTGTTCTCTTCACGTGGAGCGGATAGAAAGGATGAATGCCTCTGGAGTTGAAGAGTAGTTTAAGCAGTTTCCATTGCTGGATGAAAAAAACCCCCCAAACTCTGAAGATTTGGATGTATCAGAAAACATTTTTCCAGCCAATTTTTGTTGTTATCTATTATGGTTGCAGGATTTTTTTGGAAGCATATTTTTACTGGCTTTTGTTTTAAGAATGTTTGGGGCAAATATGTCTTGTTGCAGCAGAAAAGAGTTGTTCAAAATGAGACTTTCCTTTGCCACCAATTCCAAGCCTAGGTTCCATATCATGCAGACCAGGGGCAGAACAGGAGGGCCTGGGGCAGAACAGGAGTCCTGGGTTAGTACCAGGATGACCTGGGACAGCAGGGGAGAGTCAGGAGGAGCTGTCCAGATAGTTATTTCATGGCAACGGGTAGGCATGTAAATATTTTATGCCCTGATTTGCCGATTTCGTGGGTGTTATATCTCAGTGAGCCATGGCTTTTTTTTTTTTTCCAGTGTCATGTTCTGGTGCCCAGAAACAATGATGTTTTAATTTGTAAATATGTAAGGGCCACTCATTTTTCAAAATGTGGTACCTGGTTAAATGATAATTGGCCTGGTTTCTTGGCAATGCTGGTGCATATTCAGGAATTCTGGGAGGTGAGAATATCCAACCAATGTATAAATTGTTCTCAGAAGCAATGAAAGTTTTATGAATATCCAGTTGAACAGTTAATGAAGTGAGTTGATAAAATGTTTTATAGACATCTAATAAAATATTTATTAATTTAGATATTGCAAATTTTGAAGGATGGAAATGAAGATAGACTCCTCTAGTTAATCAAAAAATTCAGCAGGTTTTATGTTCATGGTAGAGATGAAACGAGCGTTTAAGGTTTTATTTAGCTAATTTTACACGTATTTATATCATGACTTGTTCCAGGTTTTCGCGAAAAGAACAAAACATTAGAGAAAGAGACGATGTCAGTCCGAGGCGAAGAGAAGGCAGGGCTGGAGGGTGTGGGGAGGTGGGGTGGGGCATCCCTACAGGGAGGCCAGGGAGTCCGCCCGCGTCCAGGGCCCTGGGCAGCTGGCTGTGACTTCCCGTTGCTCCACACAGATGACAGGTGATCACTTTCAAGACTCACTTCTATCTTGTGAATTTTCTGTATGATTAGATGATTATCTAATTCTCTTTCTTATTTATACGAGCAACATTGGATCTGTATGTATAAACATATGAACGTGAATAAGATCCCACTGTTGTATGATTGACAAAATAACAATCGTTCTGTGAAAGCACAGTCCCGATGTTGGAGGGAAAAGTACGTCATTCCTGGCAGAGAGGACGTTGTGTTTCTTGTGGAATATGTGGTTCTTACCCACAAGTCTTTGAAAGAGCGATGCATGGGCTCCTTGTTTCCTACACCCTGTTTCTGGGGGCCGAAGGCAGGGGTGCCACCTGACAACCCGAGGGGTTGCCCAGTCACTTCCGGCTGGGGAGGGTTTGTTTCAGGGAGCAGCTTAGAGCCGGGTGATCCCTGCCGTCTGTGTCCTGCAGTAGTTGGGAACTGTCGTCACTGGGTACTTTCTCCAGATGGTGATGGAGTGAAATGGTCTATGTCCCTGTGCTCAGGCCACAAACGCTATCATTTGTCTGTTTCTGCTTGAATGTGTGTTGTTTAGGGAGGTGGAATACACAGTGATATCAATCTTGTAAATATCATTAGGCTAGTGTGTCTGAACTAAATTAAACAATATGTTCCATTTTTAGCTTCTCAGCTTAAACATAGTAATCATGAAATCAGAGTATCCAATGCATGAGAAGTAGATTCAGAAATTGTGCACATTTTCCACTATCTTTATAGCACTCCACATTTCATGTTCTGAAGAAGCTGAATTTATTTAAGATATGCTTCTAAAGTTTTTAATATTTACATATGAAGATTAGAAAATACCTCATTTTATTTGAAAGCAGACTGTCTTAAATATAACTCCATCGACGTCTCGCTGGAAGCGTGACGATTGTAAGCATATATTTCAGGAAATCTTGCACTTTGGAGACAAGCATTTTCTCAGGTTGTACGTGTTATATTGGAATTATAAGTTTGCCTAAATTAAAATATAAATCTCCAACACAGGAACTGTCTCTTCATTGTATCTCATATAAGTGTGCACATAGTCGATACTCAATTAACTAATAATGATAATAATAATGAAGCAATATTCACCTTCCGTTTGGTCACACATTCTGCATATACAGTAATTGTAAAAGCATATCATTTCTTAGATTCTGTGTTGTGTGCTGGATAAAGTGTGTCATAATCGTGAAATTAGAGTGAATGGCAGCAAGGGGACCTCTTTGATCAGCCCTTCCAAACCCCTATAGACACCTCTTAAACGCGCCTCGTTATGAATTCATTTTAAGCTTCATTGACTCCCAGAAATTAATTTGACATAAATTTCATTGTAAGACTCTGGAAACTTTAATTTCAAAGGTAATGTTAAAGTAGAATTTTGTTTCCATTGGAAACACATACTCTGGGCAGATGATGAAATACAGGCTGATATACCAGCAGTGAACATTTTTCCGAAATGGCTCTGATTTAGTAAACACTTTGTTTTGCATTTACCTCTCATTTTATCTCCGAAACTCCAAGCACTTTCCTTCACAGGGTCTCTTGGTCCCGAGGCCAGTCCTGCCTGCCTGCAGGGTCATCAGACAGAAGGTCACCGGCTGTGGGTCTGGGGTGGGAAGGGGGCTCGGCCTCCCCGCTTGTGGTCCTGGGGCCTCTCCGCACACGGTCCTGGTTCACTGTGGAGGTGAGGGCAGATTTCCCCTCATCTTTCCCATTTGTGCTTCACACACCCTTGTAGTTTGAGGACTTGTATCCCGACTCCGGGATGGCTTGGTCATTCTCTCGCCCCTCAGCCCCCCGAGGCTGGGCCCCTCGGGTGCCTCTGCCGGGAGGTGCGTGGCCGGGTCCCCACTGGCTCTTCCGGCCCTTCAGCGGGCTCTTCACTTTGACAGGGATGTGCCGCCTGCCCTCCCTCTCTGGGGTCACGATCTTGATCTTCTTTCTCACCCTCCTAACGTCTCCCTTGGTTCTTTGAAGGGAACGATTGTGCTTCTTCTGAGTTCTTCTTGCCGGTTTCATTCCTTCTACTTCTCATGTATTTCTCCTTTTTGTTACTTATTGTCTGTCCTCCTTAGTCCTGGAGCACCTCCGACGTCTTGGGAACTCACCTTCTGGTCTCTTGGGAGTGGACGCGCTCTGGGTGGGAAACAAGGCAGACCTCCCCCCGGTGATGTGAGGTGAGGGGACCCCAGGGTCGGGGGACACCAGGTCCTCCTGGACCCTCTGCCCACACGCTCCCACCCGGGGACGGTCACCCTCTGACGTGACTGCCCGGTGCATGTGGCGGGAGGGGTGCTCCTGCGACCCCCAGCCGTGCCCACCGCAGCCCAGCATCTTGGTCACCAGCGGTCCGGGCTGGTGCCGGGAAGGAAGGGCTGGGTGGAAGCTGCCTCTGGGCCGCTCCAGGGATGCGGGCCCCGCCCCGTCCTGCTCCGAGCCAGCATCCTCGCGGGGCTTCCTGTTGCCTGGCATTATCGTGGATTTGCACTGCCTACTGAGTCTCGTTGCCGCCTGCGCCCCCGTTGTGTGTCTGGGGGAGCGAGGGGTGGCCGGCAGCCCGTGGTGGGTGCTGGTTGCCCTCCCGTCCAGATACTCCGCGGGTTTTCCAACACGAGGGGTGCTTCCGCACACTCACCTGATCCGTCAAGCACCTGCGTGTGATGAAGCTCTGCGGGGTGGGGTTGGAGGGTTAAAAGAAGGAGTGAGAACGCGAGGCGGCGGCAGACACAGGCTGGGGCCCTGCTGTCCTTCCAGCCGTCGTCTGACCGGCCACGGATGCAGCTGCCACGCCTGTACCTGGGGCCCTGATGACACCGCCCGCCTTCTCCTGTGGTCTCAGGTGAGCAGAGCCTCAGAAACGACGGGCTTCTTTAAAGGGGCAAGCACAGAGCTGCTATTTTTGCTGCCCTCCAGATTCCCCCATGAGTTCTGGGATGTGCTGCAGGAAGGTGAATGGCCGATAGGCGCTTCTAAGCGGGAAAGAGCTCCGTGGAGGATTCCAGGGGGACAAGGGTAGGTGAGACGCTGCAAAGGAGGGCTTTATCCAGGGCCTCGCCTGTGAACCCGAAGGTTTCAGACTTCCTAGTTGTAAAGCTATAAAGATACACAGATAAATACTGCAATCTAAAGATAACACTGCTAACATTTGGATGTGTTTCCTTTTGGACTTTTTACCCTATGCGTTCAACATTCACACTTTAAAAAAATAGGGTTATGTCACATAATACTGTTTGTTTGTTTCCTTAAAAATTTTTTTTAACCAAGGACATCTTTTTGTTTCAGTACGTGCAAATTTTTAATATGACCCCCAACTAAATCCAACTGCATAGTTATCTACTCATATTTTTTTAAACTGATTTAAAATCCAGCGTAAGGATGTGGGCACACAAAGAGCTGGTGGGAAGCATCACCGTCTCAGAAGCCTGTCCGTCCAGGGGGTTGTAGCTTCAGCTGGATTTCCTGACTAGGAACTTCTGCTGAAGTGGAAAAGGTTCAGATTCCTGGAAAGCAGTCTAACAATGATTTAAAAAACCCCCAGACTTTAAAAACCAGCTTTATTATGTATGTTCTAGATCTATTTTCATATGTGTGTTACGTTATATCTGAAACATCAATACAATTTCAGCTTTATCGCATGAAGCTGAGTGATGTTGAGACTATGAAATGTTTGTGCACGTTACCAAAGTATATTTCTTGTACTTTTTAGTATGGAAGCTATCTTTTAAACTCAGTGTCATATCATAAAACCCAGTAGTCTGTGGAAACGATTCAAAATTGTCACAGGAATTAAGGGAAATTTAAATTTTAAAAAATGATTAGAATTTGTGTTTTGGAATTCCATGTTATCTGGATGTCTAATTGTAGACCAACTACAGATACACTCATCAAATATTTTATTACCATCTCAGATAGAAGCACCTTGAAAGCACACATCAGGTGCAAAAAACGAAGAGATGGAAAAAAAAAATCTCTCCTTTAAATAGGATACCCTCCCAGATCCACTATGTTGTACCCTTAAGCACAACTTTCCATCCCTGGTACGTAAGCGTGGGGTACCCTGAAGCTGCAGGAGCAGAGCCAGTAAGAATGGGAAGGGACTGTAGGTCACTGGCTCCGTCCCTCAGGCTCACGTGCTGGATTCTTCCAGAGCCTATTTTTAGGGTTTTATTTGGCCCACTTTGAAAACTCCTGCAGATGATGGGGCTGCTTTCTTTTCTCGCCGAAGACAATTAAACAGACTAATATTCTTCTCAAGGAAAAGTGTCTGATACTCGGTGCCGACTTCGGGGTTCCATTTCATCCTAGCCGTGCTGTTAACCTTCTGGTGGCAGCCTCTGAGCCTTTTTATTTGGTTGGGGTTTTTGCTTTAGAGATTCATTGATATTGTGATAATACAACTTTTCTAGTTATTACTTACTAAGCCATTCCTGTTTCTCTTTCAAGTTTTTTTTAAACCAAATTGACATCAGTGTGTCAAACCTGCTGAAGTTTAGTTTTCCTTACTTTGATTTGTTTCCACATTGAATGATGATATCCGGATGTCGGTGAGACAGGTTGCAACAGACAGGACAGCCTTCCCCTCCTCGTGGCGGCTGACGCCAAGCGATGGCTGGGCTGCACGGCCTCTCAACGCCCGTGTTCCCTTAGCAGCATTCGCCCCGTTTTCTTAGCTGCATTCGTCCCGTTTTTATATTTTACTTTATTTTTAAAATTTATTTATTTATTTGTGGCTGCGTTGGGTCTTCGTTGCTGCACGCGGGCTTTCTCTAGTTGCGGCGAGCAGGGGCTACTCTTTGTTGCGGTGCGCGGGCTTCTCGTTGCGGTGGCTTCTCGTTGCAGAGCACAGGCTCTAGGTGCACGGGCTTCAGTAGTTGTGGCTCGTGGGCTTCAGTAGTTGTGGCTCGCGGGCTCTAGAGCGCAGGCTCCTTAGTCGTGGCTCGCGGGCTTAGTTGCTCCGCGGCATGTGGGATCTTCCCGGACCAGGGCTCGAACCCGTGTCCCCTGCATCGGCAGGCGGACTCTCAACCACTGCGCCACCAGGGAAGCCCCCATTTTTATACTTTAAATCGTTTCTGCCCAGTGTATTGGTTCGCACTATGCTTTCCCGACTTCCGGCTAAACCTTCCAAATCTGTTTTACGTCTCGCTCATGTGCGTCATCCTGAAATTTCACGGCGTGTGCCGTTCATCCCCACGCTTGCCCTTTCTTTTCACAACACACGGCTCACGGTGACATGGGTGGGCCTGCCCCAGCTCGGGACGTGGGTCAGTGAAGGGGTTTGTTCCGAGTTTGCTGTGTCGTCCTCACCCTTAGGAACCCTTCTCATTCCCCTTTATTTTTCCCAGGGTTTAAATTGTAGAGTCTTGGGAATTTAAAAGGATCCTTTTTTTACCCCCCGTTTGTAAGTGCAGAACGTGATGTGAAATGGTATTTCAGTGGACAGGACACTCTGGGGTCCGCCACTGGGCTACTGGAGCCAAGATCCCTCATGACTCTCAGTCCCTTTCGCAGGCCACAGCTGATTCTTACTGAGCCATTGAGAATGACGTTGGGGCATCTGGGAAGGCTCTTGAAGGGTCCTTCTGTGCGTTTCCTTCCAGCTCAGTCCCGGGGCTGAGTTTGTGGCTTCTGGTTTGAGTTTGAATTTGCTGCTGAGAATCTCAGAAGATTCCTTATCTCTTTGTTCATTCCTTCTTATACCATATTATATATTTGCAAGTTCAGGAACCAAGTACAGGATTCTCAAGCTCCGGTTACCATCTGGCCTTGAACTTCCCTCTGGCACAGATGCAAACCCAGTGTTTGGACCTGTATTTAAATCTCATAAGCTATTGTGGGAATTCAGCATCTGATAGATACAGGAGGGCAACAAGTTACTGCCATTTTGGAGAAGTTTCTCTTTATTGCTCTCTCTCTCTCAAAAACAAAAAAGAGAAATAAAGAAGAAAAAGAAGAAGAGAAAGGACACACCCTCACACGCACGCGCAGAAGCCCTCACAGCCCAGCGATGCCCACGGTTGGCTCCTCCAGGGCTGCCCCCCCTGGAGAAGTTTCTCTTTATTATTGCTCTCTCTCTCTCAACAAAAAAGAGAAATAAAGAAGAAAAAGAAGAAGAGAAAGGACACACCCTCACACGCACGCGCAGAAGCCCTCACAGCCCAGCGATGCCCACGGTTGGCTCCTCCAGGGCTGCCCCCCCCCAGGGACTGTGGCCGCCCAGCTGGGGCTCAGGCAGGTGTGAGGGGCAGGGCAGCAGGGCTGGGGTTCAGCTCTTGGGGCTTGGTAGGCTACAGGTCCTGGGAAAATGGGGCATTTGGGTTTGAAGTGGCCCAGATTCTTGGGTGCATTAGGCCCCACGTGCCCTATGCCAGATGCCCACCGTGCTTACCCTCCTGTGGGAACCGTAGCTCTACCTGCTCCCTCCCTCAGGGGTGGTTGGGTTTGACATCCGCACACGGACGTTATCTTACGCATCAGTGATGGTCATACGCGTCGATTGTTGCCCGGTTGGTCCAGGATGGAGGCGCCCAGGCACTTGAGGCCGTGTGCCTGTCCACGGTCACTCACTAGCCAGGCTGGAGCCTGTGAACACAGGCAGTCTGAGTTTGGAGCTGCTCTCTGACCAGCGCTCCTGGACGTGCCCACCTCTCCTAACAGAGCGGTGCGGCGACAGCGGCGCAGGGACCGGGGAGACCCTGGGCGAGAGCCGCTTTCTGTGGGCGTGAGACGCACTCGCCAGGTGAGTCAGGAGCCGGAGAGGCAGGTGTGCTTCCGCTTGGAGTCATCTTGAGCCACGGAAAGGTTTTGAGCGGGGAGGGTGATGGGATATTCGTGTTCTAGAATAGTCCATGTGGCTGGAGGATAGATCAGAGGGCAAGAATGGTGGGGAAAGGGCAGCTTCAGACCAAGGCAGCTGTCCAGGCGACGGTGCTCAGACGGGGAGAGCGTGCAGGTGGAGGCTGTCCTGGGAGAGGACGGAGGGGTGAGGCTGATTGGAGGTGGAACCCAGAGGAAGGACAGGAGCCAGGATGCCCATCAGGGTCCTGGATTGGGCACCGGGGTGGAACAAAGCGGGCAGGACCCAGCATTTGCTGAAAGGGTCCTTTCTCAGCCGGATCTCCCAGGGCGCCAGACCCTCCGGGAGCAGACGGGCGAGCTTTCCGAGCGCCGACACTGCGGCCTGTGCCAGCTCTGCCCTCGTGGTGTGCGTGCTCGCTGACCCGTCTGCGCCCTCGGACGCTTCCCGCCACTCTTCGCCCACAGGGGACTCAGCACACTTGCTCTTTGGCTTGACGTCACTCATCCTCACTAGGAGGTACGTTTCTCGAGACCGGAGACTGCGTCTGTCTTTCTTATGTTCTTGTCCCTAACACAGAGCACTCAGGAGGTGCCGGGTGGCTGGTGTCCTGATCTAACGGTAAAGGAATTGGGAACATAGTTCTAAGACCTGACATCAACTGCTTCCTAGAGTTAGAAAGTGATGAAATGTACCTGGCCTGGTGCGTAGATGCTGGAAGAGGTGTGTATACCTAACGGATCATGGAAATCAGGGGCTGGGGGCGGGGAATACCTGGGTTCTCTACAGTGGACCCAGCCCTGGGGAATGCAAACCCATGCTGCAGAAAGTCAAGAACAAACTATAGAGGACTGTTGAGCAGGTAATAAAAGTGAATGATAGAATTGATGACTCAGCCTTCAATGCCTGGCGTCCTGAGGAGCCTCAGGATTCTACTGGAAACAGGGCTTTTGTGTAACACTTTTACTGCAGGTTTAATTGCGGTGATATTTCAATGCCAAGGAGAGTAATTTGCAGCACGAATATGGCATTAGATTTGCAATCCCCTAGATTGTAAAACCCCTGTGTAACAGTGAACATTTGGTACTGGTATGAACAGAATTGCCATTTCCTGCTCAACTTTCAAAGAAATGGAAGTTGTGTCTATATTAATGTTTATAAAATTTTGAGTGATTCCCTTGTTACATAATTAGCCTTGTCTCTCTGCTGTGTGTTTTGAGTCCAGAACGGCTGCACCCCAGACAGAGCGCGGGTGATGTGGCCCTGGGAGGGGGGATGTGCGTGCCGGTGAGACAGACAAAACTATTCAGGGCAGACAGTTATTACAACTCAATATTGTTCATTTTAGGAAAAAAATAGTGTTTTCTTGTTATTGAAAAAAATTCTGGGCAAACTCTGAATACCTAAAGAGGTTGATGATATTTGGCACATTAGAGAAAGTTATATTTATGAAGATGGGTTAGTTTTTAAATGGCAACTAGCATTACCTAATATAATGAGTAAAAAAAACCAAACAGACTTTTTAAGAAGAAACCAGGAGAGGGAATTCCCTGGTGGTCCACTGGTTAGGACTCTGTGCTTCCACTGCAGGTGTGATCCCTGGTAGGGGAACTAAGATCTGGTAAGCCATGCGGCATGGCCAAAAAAAAAAGCCAGGAGAGTAGCTGGAACCTCAAATTCCATTGCTGCTGACATCAGTGCTGTAAGAAATGCAGAACTGCCCAAATTCCAGGGCATCTGCCTGTGAACGGAGACCCCAGACAGAGACGCCAGGCTTGACCGCGTCCTGGGGTCTCCGCCAGCCCTGAGATGGGTATCGTTGTCACCTCCATCCTGACCACAGATGCCACCGGGTGCCGTCTCATGTGTGCCGTTCTTTGCCAGTATTGTCTCATTTCATATACTCCCAGTGTTTAAAAATGTGTAATTTATTGGAAATGAATTGTTTCTCATTAACTGTTCCCTATGTTGAGCATGAAAAAAATCACCCCATTGCTTTTTGAAGCTCAGGAAGGAGAATTTTGGTTGCTCTCTTCAGTTTGTGATGAAAGTGGCCGATAGTGGCAGAGCCCTGCTTGTTTGGTCTGAAACGGGGACACAGATCCTGAGGCTCTGAGCTGTCTGTCTGCAGACAACCTACCCATTACAACAGAGATGCTGGCCTTGAAAAACATTATTCAGTTCAAGGCTTTATTCTCCTGGACTTTAGCTCTTAATACCACCTCCCTCTGCTAACTTTCAGATGATAGTCTATGTATCTGAAAACTATTCCATGTTATAGCTTGCTGCTGAGAACAGTGGCCATGGTGTGAATTTAATAAACATGAGAGCGGCAGGTTCTAAATTCCGGTGGCTTCCTAGATCCCGTTCCCCACCACCTTCCGCCAAGGCTGTTCGCTGAAACGTAAAGGGGGGACACTTGTGCACCTGTGTTTTATGGAAGAAACTTGACAACCAAAGAAGAAATGAAAAATCTATGCAGAACTGATGTTTATGGGACTTCATGATAGATTTTGTGCTCATATTTCTAGATTATTCTGTTTGATTTCTGTACCTCACACCGTCTCTGGGTAATGTCTTTGCTGCTTAGAGCCATATCAGTCTCAATTCATGCGTGGAAAGCACTGCATACTTTTGGCTTTTACTTTCTGATCTTATTTTATTTATATTGTACACTTGTATGCACTACGTGAACTTTCCAGTCAGTTTGTCCTTTAGAGGAAGTAAGACTTAGAGTCCTTGCTGCTGCTGGCTCTGTGATGCCGCAGGTGCAGCGCAGGCTGGGTGTCAGGAAGGGTGGTGGAAGGTTCTAAATGTTCTCCTTTATCCATGGCAGCTTCTGCAGGGAAGGCCTTTCTCTTGGTGGAAATGGGCTCCGTTAGAGCGTAAGCGTGGACCTCGATGCGTCCTCCTGATGTGCCAACTCTCGCTGTAACTTTAATGGTGTCAGTGGAATATAGGAACTGCACAAGCTGGAATTTTTTTTGAGTTCCATATTGAACTATGTTTTCATTGAATACAATTACAAAAGAACATAATATCTCAAAATTTTGAGTCACAGTCTTAGGCTTATTACTGTCAAAAAGCAATCATAAGCTATTTTTATGCCGAGCTCAAACATAAAATTAAAGACTCAGAAATGAAAGAGAAACATTTTTAACCATACTACCCAGTGCCCACAGCAACATCTATCAGCCAAATGTGGAGCGTAGAAAATATGCATATTCTGCAACCCACAGAAAGTGCTCACAGAGAGGCTGGAAGAATAATTTAGGCCAGCTGCCTGTAGTAACTTTATTTCTATGCTTGCTGATATATTAGGGTGCAAAAGAGTAGGGGAAAGACTGTATGAAACGTTTGGAATCCTGAAATAAACCAGCTTCTTTAGAATGAGGTTTTCAGAACCAGAGAGGTGACCGCTTGATAGCCAGTCTAAGCAACGTGAGTAGACGGACAGCAGCTCCTGTGACGCTGAGTCCTCAGATGTGAGCGGAGGGCATTTGGGCATCAGGGGAAGAGTGCCTGACGGGAGAGTGCTGAGAAGCCTCAACCCCCGCAGCTGTCCTTGCGCAGGTGCTGCCCCGATGGTCGGCCAGCCCCGATGGCCAGCATCCTGGATGGTCGGCCAGCCCGACGGTCCCTCGTCCTGGGTGGTCAGCCAGCAGGGACTGATGTGAGGCTGCTCCCTGCAGAGTGGGTGCCCCCCTTTCCGGGTGGTTGGGGGGTTAGAGAAGCTGACGGACAAGCGGATCAGAGGACGGGGCAGTTTGGTGCCAGCGTCTGGGTTGTGACCGTTTCAGTGGCTCTTACTTTGGCGGTGCCTCTGCTGAGCTCTGAATTCCCGAGGGTCCGCCGACTTTGCCTCTCACACCAGGGCCTCCCATGTCTCTGGACCACCGTTTGCTGGTTGACCCTTGTATTGGGGTGGCTGTGTCTCCCAGCACCGCCCTCGGCGCCATGTATACTCTCCCCACGTCCTGTGACCCCTTCCCACATCGCCTCTGCTCCAGGCATCGAATTGCTGCCGCTGTAGACGGAGGGAGGGTGAGGACCAGAGCTTCCTGCCAGCTGCTCGGGGACGGGCAGCCCGTCGGGCCCCACAGGACCAGGAGCGCGGCCTCCGCTCCACTCGCCCGCCATCGCCCGGGGTAGAAGCGGTGGCTCAGGGGTCCTTTCCGGAAGTCGTTCTCTCCCAGGGAAGGACAGAACCGCCGTGTGTGCTGCACCTCGCCTGGGCCCTCGAGGCTGCCCTTTTATTCTTCCCATTTCTGGTTACAGAGAAGAAGCCTGTGGGCTTGACCCAGGAGTTAGCATCGCGCCCGCAATGGTGGCCCAGCTGGGATTCAGACCCACCCGCGTCCCTGAGGCCAAGGCCTCTGCCTCTCCTCCCTCCTCTCCCTCCACTGGACCAGGCCCCCTCGGGCTGCAGGCCACGAAGCCAGCCGGGCACCCCCTTGGGCCTGGGGCTTGAGCCTCTGCTTGGCTCTCTCTTCCCGCCTGGGGGTGGCTGCCTGGGGGAGGTCAGACCACTGTTTGCAGAAGATGATGGTGGATCCATTGCTTTGAAACCTCACGTTGCTAATTGTGTCCTTCTTTGTATGGACCAAAGGCACATGAGCTAAAGTGAGTTCTCCAAATGCGTGGGGTGGCTGATCACGGATGGTTGGCACGTGTGACAAAGGTGGTGGTGGGGCGGAGGCTCGCCTCCTGGGTTTTAGAGCCCGTACAGCCCACTGACCTGAGTGCTGCTGGGAAGTGGCTGGAACCCTAATGGACGCACGGCTGCAGAGGGTGCCTGTTTGTCTTAATGAGGCCTGAAGGCTGGGGGTCTGGGCCAGCTCGCTGAGCTTCGAGTTTGTCACGGGTCCCTTTTGGTTTTCAAGCGGGGATTTGGTTTCTCAGAGCTCTGGGCTCACTTGGGGTCAGGCCAGAGCCCGGGGATCATGGGAGGAGAGAGAGAAAGCCTGGGTTTGGGATGGCCCAGGGCGCCTGTCCGGGGAGCCTGTGTTGGTGGCAGCAAAGCCGACGGCCAACAGCGGCCACGATCCTGAGTCCAAGTTATTTCAGAAGCTCGCGGGCTGGTCCTTCTGTCCCATCTCCAGAGGTGCTGGCGCGTTTCCTCTACGGGTGCAGGGAACTCCCAGCCCTGAGAGGCCCGGTCTGCTGTCTGCCGGGGAGGGGCCGCCGCCAGAAACCCCCCGAGGAGCTCTTCCAAGAAAATATTCCTGCATGGAAGGTCCTGAGAGGCCAGCACCAACTTCTGGCCGAGGATGGGGCCATGGAAACAAACCCACGAACCGTCAGGCCCCGTAGACCATGTGCACCTGCTTAAATGCTGCGGTCGGAGAGGATAGACGGTGCGAGGGGACAGAGGATGTCCTGACGGCTCGCCGCCCCCCACCCCAGACAGCGCGCGTACACTGTGCTCACAGCTGGGCACGCTGGGCGCGCGTGGAGGCCACGGCCACGCAGGTTCGCGGCGCGTGCGGTGGAGACATGCGTGTGTGGCAGCGGAGCCTCGGTGTCCTGTGCGGAGCCTTGCCTTCCGGTTCTCAGGGGCACCTACACCACCCCTCCTGGCAGCCGTAATGAGCCAGCCCATATGGGTAACCACACGCGCTCCCCAGAGGTTCTGGGGCTCCAGACGACCCATTACCTGCTTCACTGAACCGTCCTGTGGTTAATTTGCAGAGCTCTCACCCCTGGTGATGGAGGGACCTGCATGCTTTCCAGGTGCCCGCGAGTACTGTGTTAAGTTATATGTATAATGTATGAGAAAAATCTGTTTGTCAAACATTCCAGACGCTGTAGATCAATTGATAACAGTCACCCCAACGAGGCCTGAATCAGAGTCGGGTTTGTCTTTATTTATTTCAATAACAGCTTTATTGAGATATAATTCACACAGCATAGAGTTCGACCACTGAAAGTGTACAATTCCGGGGTTTTAGCACACTCTCAGATTTGTGCAGCTATCACCACAATCGAATTTAGAACATTCTCGTCACTCCAAAAGAGACCCCGTGCCCTTTCACGGTCACTTCCCATTACCCCCGACCCTCCAGCCCCTGGTGACCAACAGCTGTGTCTGTCCACTGGCCCATTGCAGGCAGTTCACATAAACGGAATCGTGTCATGTGTGACCTTTAGTGGCCGATTTCTGCTCAACACAGTGTTTTCAAAGTTCATCCACTTGGTAGCATTTATCAGCACTTCATTCCTTTGTATTATTTGCTGAAGAATGCTCCATCCTATGGATGTACCATCATCCATTCGTGAGCTGGTGGACATTTGGGTTGTTTCCACATTTAGGCTATTATGAATGATGCTACTGTTGGGTTTTTATTCTAGTTTTTTTTTTTAAGTATAAAAAAGTGAGTATGGATCAAGACGACATTATAAAATCTTGAAGTTGGAGTAACTGTCTGTGTTAATGACATTGCAGTGATTTGATTACCAGCTCCCTGTTCTAGCAGCCCTTGATCGTCCTGTCTCTATTATCTTTCTTTCTTGTGACTTTTTGATTTTCCTAAAGTAATGACGCCTTTTGAGAAGGGCCAGAGCCCCAGGTCAGAACAGCACCTGAGAAGTCGTGTGTAAACGGGAGGTTTGATCAGAAGCACACGGGGGGTCGGGGGGTGGATAGGGAGGGTGGGAGGGAGGGAGACGCAAGAGGGAAGAGATAACGGGAACATATGTATGTGTATAACTGATTCACCTTGTTGTAAAGCAGAAACTAACACACCACTGTAAAGCAATTATACTCCAATAAAGATGTTAAAAAAAAATTAAAGAAGCACATGGGGAATTAGGTCACAGCTGGACAGGGCCGGGGGAAACCCGTCCTTTTCCCCGCTTAGCTGGGAGCCGGTGGGTTACCGGCTGGGGGCTGAGTTTTACCAACAATAACCCCTTGCATTCGGAAAGCACTTTGTAAGGTGCTTTTGCTATCATTCCCCTACTCAATCCTCAGTAGCGCTTTCTGCAGTCACCACACGTCTACCCTCATGACGAAGCTAGGCTCCAAAACTGCTTCCTTGGTATAACATCCTCCAGGTTCATCCCTGTGGTTGAAAATGGCAGGATTGCCTTCTGTTTTTACGATGAATAATATTCTGTTCCATCTGTCTATCTATCTATCTCTCTATGTATCTGTCTGTCACAGTTTCTTTATCCATTCATCCACTGATGGACATTTAGGTTGTTTCCATCTTGGCTATTGTGAATATGCTCAGTGAAATAAGCCAGACACAGGAGAAAAATACTGGGTGATCTCACTTAAAGTGGAATCTAAGAAAGTCAGACTCGTAGAAGCAGAGAACAGTGGTTACCACGGGTCGGGGGAGGGTGAGTGGGGAGATGCTGGTGAAAGGGCACAGTGTTTCAGTTATACGGGATGGATGAATTCTAGAGTCTAATGTATAGCATGGTGGCACAATACCGTCTTTGAAATTTGCTAAGAGCGTAGATCTTAAGTGTTTTCACCACACACACACACAATGGCAATTATGTGAGATGACGCGTGTTAACTAGCTTGACTGTAGTAGTCATTTCACAATGTATATATATATCAAAACATCACGTGGTATACCTTAAATGCATACCATTTTTATTAAAAAAGCATGATGTTGGCATTTGGGTTAAGATGTATTTAATTACGTTGGGGAGATACCCACCTATGTGTATTTCATTGAGTGTTTCCATTAAGAATGACGGTTGAATCTTGTCAAAGGCCTTTAGCACTTCTGGAGGTGTTTATATGATGTTTCTCCTTGGCTACATTAGTATAATTAGCAAGAGAATACATTGGAAAGAAAGCGAGCCCTGGCGGGAGGTGTCCTAGCCCACAGGCCACTGTCTGTCCCCCAGAGCAGGCTCGCTGGGTGCCGTCCACCACCAGAGCTCTGATACCGCAGCTGTGTTCACACACGCCTCCGGAGTGCTCTGTGTAAGGTCTGTTATACAGTTTTCTAACACTCCAAGAAACGGTAATTCAGGTAGCATGAATCTGAATGAAGCAGGACATTCCATTCTAAATATGAGAAATATTGGTATTTATTCTCTCACTCCTCGTGTATTTCATGTGACTGGGGCTGCTATTTGGATTATATAAAACAGTTAGGTGAATGCTTGTTTTGACAAACTCATGGTGTATCAGACGCTGAAGTAAATTGAGAAGGAAGATGGCAGAGCGGGATTAAGTTCAGGGAAAATAATCCAAATCACAGCAGGACAGGGACGCTGGGAAGGAGTCTCCGCTCCCTTTCCTCCACACCTCTGCCCTGCGGGGTGCAGAGCTTCTGTCCATACGGGGTCCACCACCTCACAGGGTTTTTTGTTTTCTGTCTGCACTATTTTTTCTCAATTGAAGAATAACACGCATAGAGAAAAGTGAGCAAAACGTAAAAGCACAGTGCAGTAAATTGTCCGAAAGTTAAGATCCATTGAATGACCGCCCAGACAGAGATCACAGAAACCTCACCAGGGCCTGGTCCTGATCTTTCTCCTGAAAGGCAAGCGCCGTCCCGACTTCTAACGGTCTGCCTCAGTTCTGTGGTTTGGGGACCAAACGTGGTGGCTCACGGAGTCTGCATTTTTGTTGTCTGGCTTCTTGGTTCAACGTTGTAATGACACAGTTCACCCCATTGCGGTGATTTGCTGCGGTTCGTTTCCTCTTGAGGTTCTGTGTTCTTCCTAACATAGATGCAGCAGGAAGTACTCAGCCCTTCTCCTAGCTGAAGGGCATGTGGTTCACCCCCAGGTTTTGCCTCTCAGTAATACGTGTGTCAGGGCCCAAGCAGAGAGTGAGGACCGCTGCGAGGGATCTATAATAAGGGGCTGTTTTACGGGGCTGGGCCTTCAGCACTTGTGGAGCTGGTAAGACGCTGTCACAAAGGGCCTTTCCTTCTGCACCTGGTGTCAGGGCCTGAAGTCGGCCAGACAGGCAGTTGGGAAGGACAGACAGAGGGGACGTGTGGACAAGGATGACAGGAACCTGATGAATCATCTGGGCTGAACTCAGACCCAAGAGCTTTCTCATGACCCCCGAGCCTCAGACTTTGACATTCGGTGACCGTGGGAGAGGTGGGCGCCTTGTCCCGGGCCCACACCTCCCTGGCTGGGGGCGCAGAGGGCGAAGGAGGGGCTCCGACCTGAGCTGGAGGTGCTGCTGCCATGGCAACCAGGTGAGCCGCGGTCCCGACCTGACCCTTCGTGCTGTGGTCCTGTCGGAACCACTCCAGGGAAGCTTCAAACAAGGTCCGTCTTCTCAGAGAACTCGTGAAGGCTTCAGGCTGAATGTAACCCAACAGAAGGTAAAAGTGAGAGAGGGCAGGCCGGGGCTCAGTGCCTTGAGGACTGTCTGCACTCGGGGTGAGATAACGCCCAGAATTGGATGCTGTTGATACTTCATCGCTTTGGGGGATACATTTCCACGGATTCACAGCCTCTGCGAAGAAGGAAACTCTAACGATTCCTTCTCATTTGTGGAATGTCCTGGGTTATGTAATTGTTCGGCTTTTAATAAAACTGGAATCTTTAAGGGATGCAGTACATATTGAATAGACCTGATTGAAATAGCTTCTGTTAGAGAATTACAGAATGTTATTCCCTCCTTTGGAAGGGCAAGAGGTGCTAATCAAACCAGTTTACACGAATGCATTTGCTTTATCCACCAATTTACGAGTGCCCATGGACGTGCTGAAGGAAAAATCCGTTCAGGTGAATACCCGATGCAGGGCTCGGCACGTCTGGTGATGTGGAGCTCTTCAGCCATGCATTTCTGAAATTTCCTTTGAAATCCCAGGGACATCATTTAGCTTAGAAATGCATTATTAATGTTCCAGTTAATATCAAATTCTCCGTTGTATTTTTGGTGGCCTGAATGAGAACTGATAAATCCTACAAACTACAATGCAAATCGCAGCGAAAATACTTTCGAACCTTTTCCACTCTAGAGGTACAAGCTCCCTTATCATTTTGCATGTTTGCCATTAGTGCTCTTCGCCTGCCTTTGTTACTCCATGTAGGCGTGTGTTTTCCGAGTTAAGCTGCATTCTGAACCCGACACCTCTTACGACAAAGCGCCACAGTTCCCGCTGCGCACAGTGGCGTCGCTTCTGGGGTCGTCCTGATCAGGACCTGGGGGTTAATGGAGCACCTTTCAAGACTGCTCACAGCGAGGCCAGATATTTGCACAATTCCCAGACATTTGAAAATTGTGTACCACTTAGCATTCACAGGTGCGGCGTGAATAACTTCTTATGTTCTGCTGAGGTGGACGTAAGATAGAGAACCGAGGATTTCACTGCACGCAATGAGTTCCTGGGGTGGCGCCCTGGGGCCTCTGCCCTTCCGCCTGAAATAAGGAAGTGGAACGAGATCGGGGCTTCCTTGGAAGTTCTTTGAGAAAACTGGTCGTGTGGAAGCACGTCGGTTTCTAAGTCAATGCTCTGGGCTGCTCCCCTCTGGCCACGAGGGCCTGGGTCTGCCTTGAGCTTTACACTTCATGTAGTTATTTTCATTTCACAGATAAGGTAACTGCTAGCTGGTAGGTGGACGTACCACGGTTGGGGGATCGCTTCTGGTAGAAGACCCGGAGCCCGGTCTTCTGAAGGAGAGTTTAGAGCCCTTTCTCCCACGAGTTAGAAGCGGGATGCTTTTGTGCTTATCACTTGGCACTAGATAAAGGGAGGCCTGACTCACATTTGGAAGTCTCTTCAGAGCAGCCTCTCCCCGAGCCCCCGGCAGGGCTCAGGCAGGGACCTCCACTCTCCCTGAGGTCCCGGCTCGGCCCAAACACACGTGCTCTGGGGGTGGCAGCCCCCCTTGGGCTGCCTCGCTCTTTGTATCACCAGTTAATAGACCTGTTAATGGAGCTGACGCCGTTACTGTGGGTCCACAGGTTTCTCTAGTTTCTTTCTTAGGCTCTTGATTTCCCAAGCCTTATGTAGGTTAAGGTCTTTCAAAAACCAAACAGATAACTGCCTCCCCCTGGGAAAACCCCAGGGGCTCAGTGTCCTTGGTGCCTGTGAAACGTAGCCGCACCAAGTCCTGTTCGAAGCCAGCGCGGCCTCTGCTGGGAATAGGTTACCCTTTCCTTCTGTAGCGCGGTCCTGCATCGGGTTTGTTATAAAGGGATTTGACTGAAGTGTTGCATTGTAAGGAGTCGAGTCGGGTCTCCTGGGGCCGAGCCTCTGGATCTCTGTGGGGGGAGTGCTGACCCGGGGACCGTCCCGGTGTCACACACACGTTTTGTATCACAGTTGTTTGTTGAATGACTCAGTCGCGCTCTCCTACCCCGTAAGTGTCAGAGTTCAGCGTAGCATGATCTGGACAAGCGCTGAAGGACTGCGGCCTGGGGACGGCCGTCTTCGCAGGACCCGCAGGGCGACAGTCCCCGTGGGGCTCCGGTACGCGCGTCGCTTCTCCCCTGACCCGGCAGCGCTGGGGGGCGGGCGGTCCTCGTTAACCTCATCCTACCGCCAGGACCCTGGGGCTCGGCCTGTTGCTGCCTGGACCTCACACGGCTGGTGGGGGGGGGGGCAGGAACCAGCTCTCTGGCTCTAAGGCCGGTCATCGGCCCACAGGTGCCGGGAGGCCCTGCGCCCTGAGGGCGGTCGTGGGGCGCGCGTGTCTTGGCTGCTGTGGCCGTGATGCTGCTTCACAGACTAGCGCACAGTCCCAGGGCATCTGGTCTCCCACGGGCACCCGGGGGTCCTTGGGGGCTGGGCTGGCTGGCTCCATCGGCTGAGCTGAGCTTGCAGAACTTGGGTGTAGACGGAGGCTTCGGGCCCTGCGCGCCCCGAGTGTCTCGCTCCCTGGCCACCAGAGGCCTCCTGCAGCTGGGCAGGGGTCCGGGAGAGCCCACCAACACCCTGTCCCGTCTGCCGGCCCGCGAGGCCGTGGCCGGGAGGTGGTGTGACCCTGGAGGGGCCTGCCCAGCACGGGCTGCTCCGTGCCGTGGGTTCGGAGCCGCTGGTGGCTCCGGGGCCCGGACGGCCTCCCTGCTCCCCCGCCTGCGCCCCTGCTCGCGTCAGAGTGGGGCGTCCGGGGGCCTCTGGGCTCAGTTTTCTGCCGTGAAAAGTGGGCGGACTTGGGATTCCTCTCTCACGGGGTCGTCGTGAGGACAGAGCGAGGGGACGTGTGGACAGTGCTTTAGTGTGTTATTCAATATCAGCTGCTGTTTTCGTCATTAATAAAATGTTGTATTCATAACAGTAGTAATTTAAATCTTGCAATTAGGATGAAATACTCACTCCGCCCTACAGGCTTTCTGAAGGCGTGGAGGGTAGGACGAGAAAGAGACAGGTTTACTTAACAAACATAGAATTTCTGCATCCAGATAGAGCCTCCTTCAGAACAGTCACTTCTGAGCCTGGCTGTACATTTGGTCAAAAGGAACTTCCGTTGCTCAAAGATACGATCTGAATGCAGAGCTGCCCATCGCTGCGGGCAGAGCCCCGTGGGCCGAGTGTCACACTGTGTGAGCGCAGAGGCACCCAGGACCAGCTGTGATGAGCAGGGCGCCTTGAGGCTGCGGGACCACTTGGGCCAGATCCCGGGCGGCCGTGAGAGAGGAGGCTGGTTTCCGGTGGCTCTGAAGGGGACTCCGTCCGAAACAGGCTCCCTGGAGAGGCTTTGGTGAGAGGAGAGAAACAGAAAGACCACCCGGCTTCCCGGGTAACTCTGCGTTTGCATATTTAAATCAGTGCATTTGTTTAAACCTGGTAGTCTCGTTGCTTCAGAATCATATCTTTTTTTATTAATTTATTTTTTTTGTTGTTTTTTTTTTTGTTTGTTTGTTTTGCGGTACGCGGGCCTCTCACCGCTGTGGCCTCTCCCGTTGCGGAGCACAGGCTCCGGACGCGCAGGCTGAGCGGCCACGGGTCACGGGCCCAGCCGCTCCGCGGCACGTGGGATCCTCCCGGACCGGGGCACGAACCCGCGTCCCCTGCATCGGCAGGCGGACTCTCAACCACTGCGCCGCCAGGGAAGCCCCTATTAATTTATTTTTATATTGAAGTATAGTTGATTTACAATGTCGTGTTGTTCATTTCTGCTGTACGGCCAAGTGACTCAGTTATACGCATATAGACATTCTTTTTTATCTTCTTTTCCATGATGGTTTATCACAGGAAATTGTATACAGTGCTCTGTGCTGCACAGTAGGACCTTGTTGTCTATCCTCCCTTTATATACTGGTTTGCATCCGCTGACCCCAAACTCCCAGTCCATCCCTCCCCGCCCTCCCTTCGCCAGTCTGTTCTCTGTGTCTTTGAGTCTGTTTCTATTTTGTAGATGTGTTCATCCGTGTCATATTTTAGATGCCACATATAAGTGACAGCATATGGTATTTGTCTTTCTCTGTCTGACTTGCTTCACTCAGTGTGATAATCTCTGGGTCCACCCATGTTGCTCTGAACGGCAGTATTTCATTCTTTTTGATGGCTGAGTAGTATGCCATTGTATACGTGTACCACATCTTCTTTATCCATTCCTCTGTCGGTGGACATTTAGGTTGCTTCCATGTCTTGGTTACTGTGAATACAGTCATATCTTATAAGTAACATAAAATGTGGTATTTTTGTGGTAGACGTGAGACATACTTGGTTAACAGGCGTGAAGCAGTGGCGGTCTTTTAACGCTGAGAAAATTGATTTCTGTCTGTGACACTCTGGTTCCCAACCCAGTGGGTGCTGATTTCACTTTCATTATTAGAAATGCTTACTTACCACGTCAAAGTGATGTGAATTATTAGCTCCAGGAAGGAAAATAATATCCACAAAGAGGACAGTGACCAGGTGCTTGGGCCCAGATCTCCTGTGCGTGTAAGTGTCCCTGTGGTGACAGTGACCCCTGGTTGGAAAAAGAACTACCAGTGTTTGGTCATCACTGACACGCTGGCAAATACATATGAATATTCACCATATACTTAGATGGATAAACTTTGTACGTGTCTTGTTCTATAGGCTAGAACTTTCTAGGATGATTTACAAACTAAGCCTTCATTCCCAGGCTTTTACCTTTGTGTGTCATACATAAGGACTGTTTTAACCCAGTTGCTCTCAGCAAGTGCGAATTATTATTTATGTTAAAAAGCCTTAGATCAAACTCCTGTTTCTCATGTTGACCCCTTTACGGCCAGTCACATCTGTTACTACTTCTTTGCCGGTGGCTTCAGAGCTTTACTGGATCCTAGGGAGATTTGAATAAAAAAGGAACTTTTATGGCACCACCCACACAAATGGAGAAACACAGCCAGGCTTCCCTCTAAAGGCTCACAAACTTCGGAAGAAATTCTTTCTTTAAAAGCATCTAGACAAAACATGATAGATACTACAAAGCTTTAAAAATACCAAACTAAATATGTGGGGGGAGAAGAAAAAGTACAGAAATTTCTAAAATGTTTCCAGCCTCTTTAAACGCTTTTTTTTTTTAAGTTGAAATCTTTATCCACAATTCTTGAGTGTATACTGAATCATGGACTCAAAATCTATGCCTGGGCCCACTCAGGCAGCTCGCAGCTACCAGTCAGTGTCCTCCTCTCTCCTGCACACGTGGCCTCTAGAAGACACACGGCCAAACCAGGTAAATGCACACAGAAAAGGAAAATCCGTGGTTCTCACCTGAAGCAAATGCATATGGAGCCACATAAGATACCTGTGTAGACATAGCTATTGCATAGGTGGCGATAGAAAATTGTGTAACATCTTTGCCAAAAATAAGTAGTGGGATCTTTTACAGTTTCTAGATTATGTATTTCAAGACAATACTGGGTAAGGTTGGCTGTTTTGAAGCGGCAAAGCTCATCAAGGAAGCGTGTTTACAGCTTACAGTTTGCGGAGAAAGTGGGGTGGGGAGTTGGAGGGGTGGACGCGGCGATTAGCTGGCTTTGGGGGCAGACACAGGGAAGAATGACGCCGAGGGGGACATAATCCCCCACTGACATCCGCCTCTGGCAGTTTGGGGCAGTTGATGGTTCTGCCTGTTGGACACACATGTGGCCGAGTGTGTCTCTGCGGCTTTGAGTCTGAGCCACTGCGGCAAATCACCAAGTGCTGGCTGGACAACAGCAGCAAAGGATACTTTTGTTTTCTTTTTCCGTTTGCGCATGAGAAAGCCTTCTCCTCTTTCCTGCTTAATATACACAAAGGACTCAGTATACTTAGAGTGTTAACACCCTGAAAGGGAAACTGGGAATTTTAAAGGAGTTTAATCTGACAACTGATGCTCTAGTTAATTCCTAAATGAATAACTGATTAGCTCCACATTTTCCAGGAAACCACAGCATTTTGCATCATGACATAACTCAAGATTACGTATCATTTTATTTTATCTCAAAGAGGCGCACACATAAAAGCCAAGCCTCTCTCCGCTTGGCACTTGCTCTTTCTCTAGCATGTCTGGACTAGCAATTTGGCTCATTAAAAGGTAGCAGAAAAAAGTCGTTGCAAAAGAGGGAACTGAGCTTCAGTTTTGTAAGAAATTTTAGTGGTTTGGATTATGAAGATGTCAGACAGCTGCCAGGCCAGAGAAGGATGCTCACCCCATCTGTTCAGAAGACACATCTCTGTGTGATGTGAAAACACATCAAGGCACATCTCTGTGCTGCCTTGTCATTATTTTTAAAGTGTGAAGGGAAATCCATTCGCTTGAATACTTTTTCTTGAAATGCTATCAAGGATGTCGATTGGTAGCCATTAAATTGCAGCTCTGATGACGTGGACGCCCACCTGTGAGGGACTTCCTGGCGACGGTGGCCTCTTGACACACGGCCGAAGGGTTGGTTTCCAGAGTAACGTCTGCTCTTTATTTTCCGCTGGGTTGGCTGGCCCTTCTGAAAATCTGAGTTATAGATATTCTAAAGTGAGGCAGCATCATCTGAAACCACATCTGCCAGCATGTTGTTCTGACGGCACAGACCCTGCAGCCCCCAGGCAGGCAGAGAGGCGAGAGGTCTGAGTGGCCCTTTCTGCCCCGAAGTCACAGGTGGTTCTGTCCCCTCACGGGCCTGGTGTCCGGCAACCGCGTAGCAGTTAATCTACAACTTGCAGAAGGCCAGACTGGTCTCTCCCTGACGCCCAGGTCACAGCCTTGGCCGTTTCAAGGACTCTGTTTTGTTTGTTTGTGTGGTCCTTTGTTTTATAGACCATCTAGGTTCTCTGCTTCTGTCTTTCTCTTCCACCTGGGTCTCACCCACTGCACTGCCAGTTCACTGTTAAAACGGGAAACAAAAAAGGAAGTAAAACAAATCAACTTGGCTACGTCTCTGTGGTTCTGGATACATTTTGGGTAGCGGGAAGAAGTTGGATACATGCAAATGAGATCTGTGCAGTGAAACACTGGAAACAATTTCGATGTTCAAACAGAGTGAAAGGGTGGGGCCGACTCCGGGCTGAGGATGGAGCGGGAGAGCTGGCTTGGGAACCGTAAGCCCCTGCAGGCGTCTTGGTTACTTACCTCGAGATCTTGGACGAGACGTCTTTGCTCCACAGTCTCTCATCTGTAACACGGGGACCATCGGGTCCTTACGAAGACCTGCGATCAGATCACGGAAAGGCCCAGGAAAGCGGCCACCTCCTGGGGTAACTGATGCAAGGTAGTACTGAGTGGCTCTAACCACTACTTTCTATATGACAGACAGACTATTGCATAGTCTTTAAAGTTATCTGTAGAGCTTTCAAGGACATGGAAAACTGTTTAAATTAAGAAAGTTTTTTGAAAAAAGTAGAGTTAAAATGATAAGAACCATATGATGTCAAAATGTAAAAAGAACTGGAAAGAAGATTGAAATATGACAAAGTATTACATGGATTGACCCTGGATGTTGGGATTATGGCTGATCTTAAAAAGAATATTGCTTTATCCTTTCTCAGTTTTTAGAAATAATTGTGTGTTTTTCCCCCATAGGTAGAGATCCTTCCCCCAACTCAAAAATAAAATGAGAAAGGAAGGTTCTGTGCATTTCATTTATTCAAGCTACCCTGACACACACAGTGAATTTAAAAGTTGGAAACAAATGATGAAATCAGAACATGCGGGGTGCTCTCTCTGAGAGGCTGTGCTCTAAAATCTAGTGATTTGGGAATTGGCGTCCGTGAAAATTAAAATGGGGGAGGGCAACTGAAAGCCGGCTCTTCTCTGTTGGGAGGAAAGGTGCTTCTCCTCTGAAAGCCTCCCCCCCCCCCCCCCCCCGCCCCCCCCCCCCACACAAAAAAACATGCGGGGTGCTCTCTCTGAGAGGCTGTGCTCTAAAATCTAGTGATTTGGGAATTGGCGTCCGTGAAAATTAAAATGGGGGAGGGCAACTGAAAGCCGGCTCTTCTCTGTTGGGAGGAAAGGTGCTTCTCCTCTGAAAGCCTCCCCCCCCCCCCCCCGCCGCCCGCCCCAGACACACAAAAAACAACAAGGAGCCGGACTTGCTGCTTGTGGTGTCCCGTTTCCACCAACTCAGACCGGGTTCCGACTGGAAGGCAGGGCCAGGCTCTGCTGAGTGTGGCCGGCTCGCCCTCCAGAGCAGGTGGGTTTGGAGAAGCAGAGGCCGGGCCGGCCGGCAGCAGCTCTGGAAGGAATTCCACTCTGGTGCTCAGCGCACAGCGAGGGCTGTTCATTAACCAGCCCCGTGACCGCAGGAGAACTTAATTGTTTTTTATTTGGTATCTTTTTAGCCAGAGGACTTTTCTCTGTATTGATAAACATTACATTAATTTTCCATTGTTCTGGTTAGTTCTAAGATACCGTGGGTCAAATCAAGGTCTCAATAATCCCACTGGAAAAAGCCCAAAATAAGCAAAACCCAAGAAACTCCCCCGAATTCTAATCAGAAAGTGATGTCAGTCACTGACGCTCTGCCTCCAGGCTGGTGTGTCCCCCAGGCCATAGGTCCTGCAGCTTTGCGGACCTTGGAGGCATCATCCTTGGATGTGCTCTTCGCCATCTGTTGACCAGCGTGAAAGCTGGAGTTTCAGGGAGGGGGTGAGAGCGTCCTAGTGTCCTTGAAGAAGTGCCAGCCCCGAGTGGACGTGAGTGGCTGGGCGGAGGTGCCGGCTGCCGGCACACCCGGAGTCCCCGTGTTGTCACTTTTGACCCAGAACCGACAACTCACATTCCAGAGGAAGTGCCGCTTCCCTGCTTTCCCATGGAGGCCCGCAGCCCCGGACCAGAGTTGTTGGCCCCATCCTGCTGCACATCTGGGCGGCTTGGAAATAATTGAGGACCCTTACAGTCACGATAAACTGTGCTTTCCCCAGCTCCCGGCCCTTTGAAGTTGCAGACAGTTTCCTGATCATTGATAATCTAATCTCAGCCCGGCCTGTATGTTTTTTTCTTTTCCCCCTTTTCTTTCCAGGCTTCTCTGCAAGGAGGGAATTATTCCAGCGGACGTATTGATCGCCTTGAGGGGAGGTCACGGTGCAGGAACTGCCCGGTGAGCACGAGGTTTCCTGAAAGGTGAAATCTTGGCGAGATCGAATAACAACCAGGGTGCCCGGTTGAATGTGGGGAGGAGAGTGGAGGAGGGGGAGAAAGGATTTTATTCTCACTACCTTAAGGCTATACATGGCAATTACTATTGAGGAAGCAATAAAGAAGTTGTTAATTACAGGTTTACACCCCCTGTGGCCCAAAGCAGGAATGGGACTAAAGGTTATAAAGTGGTTCTTAAAAAAAAAAAGTGATACACGTTCTCCTTTCCAGTGGAATAACGTAATTAGCAGTCAGGTTTGGGCCTGATGAAGAAAACTCTCAAAGAGACATCTTATTAGAATAATTTAATTTGTCTATACCCGCCAATTTGCTTTTCGTAACTGTCCCTTCTGCTTTTATTTTCCCTGATTGTCTCTTGAAATCTTTCAGATGGGGAACCACTGGAGCATTAGGTATTAAACGTGCCTCCCCGCCTCCCAGCACGGGTTATGATATTATGCGTTTACAGAGACCAAGGGCGCGCCGTCACTTCGTAATCGAGTTTGCCGTGGGATCCCGGCATCCCGCAGGTGCTAAGGTGATGCTTCGCGTGTCTGATAAAGCTTCATGCCCCTCGAGCCTCGAGACGCAGCCTCATTGTTTGCGGAGCCAGGCATGTCCACCCCGGGGCACCCAGATGACATTTGCACGAGGTGGGAAGGGCTGGTTTCAGAAATCGTCTGTGTTAAAAAGTTAAATCCTCTTTGAAGCAATCTGCTTTTTCTGTACTTAAGTTTGACTCCGAAGAAGCCGGGCAACGCTCTCGGGAGCCTGGGCTCCTCGTGTGGACGCCAGGCCCTGGCTCGGCCTCCACGCTCCCTCCTTGTGGCATTTATGAGCCGCAGCAATTCGTGTGCGTGCGTGTGCGTGTGTGCGCGTGTGTGTGTGTGTGTGAGTTTCGGCCTCTGGATGGGCTGACGTGTCTTTTTCATCTTCTCGTGCCCGATACCCACTGTGATGGTGGTACACAGTAGGTGCTCACTAAAGGCTTGATTGAACTAGTGGCAAATACAGCTTTCTGAATGCCGCCCTATGTGTGCCATTCCTGCAGTAAAAAACATACTCTTCTCCTGGGTAACTTTCTGTTGGTTTAGCATGTTTGTTCAGCATGTTTGTTCCACACTGGGAGTGTCATCATCATGGCTTGTTGTACTTGAGGCAAATAAACAGCCCTTCAGAGAGTTGGCATGAAAACCCTCGGGGCCGTTTAGGAGGGCACTGGGGTTTATGGCGGACAAAGGGTGCGGCGGCAGGGGGACCTGGGAAGGAAACGAGCGCCCCGGGGACGAGGGATATCGTCCTGTCCTCTTTCAGCTGCAGATTGGCCGCTTATGGCCGCAGTAATTCCTTTTCCTGTGTCCACGGTGACCCCAGGGAGGGCTCGTGGGGCAGCCATGCGAGGACCTCCGTGGTGGGGCGAGGGCCCTGTCGTGTGTTAGACTCCGAGGAGTCTGGCCCCTCCGCCGGCCGGGGGCCCCGAGGCCTCAGATCTGCTGCTGCCCAGTCTAGCGCTGGCGGGACCAGTGTGGCGCCAGTGTGGCCCCGGCGGGAGCCCAGCAGCGGGCCTCACCCCGCAGGGACAGTGGTGGGAGGGGCCAGAGTCCCGACTCGCATTCGCACGCAACCTGGCGGAGTGGGTGTCAGAGTGAGCTTGGGGGCAAAACATAATAACAAGAAATCTCTTTGCTGGGCCCCCGGGCAGGTGCAGAGGACAGACCCGGGCCCCACGGCTCCCTGTCCCCGCACAGCCGGCCCTCTGCCTCTCGCGCAACGTGAACTTGCCCCAGCGCGGTCCCCAGGGGGGCCGCCCTGCTGCCTGGCTCTCCTCACCCAATTTCCGTTCCCCGCACATGCTCCCCGGCCCCTACGCCAAAAGTGGCCTTTTGCTTGCTCCTTTTTTGTTTGTTTGTTTGTTTGCGGTACGCGGGCCTCTCCCTGCTGTGGCCTCTCCCGTCGCGGAGCACAGGCTCCAGACGCGCAGGCCCAGCGGCCACGGCTCACGGGCCCAGCCGCTCCGCGGCACGTGGGATCCTCCCGGACCGGGGCACGAACCCGCGTCCCCTGCATCGGCGGGCGGACTCCCAACCACTGCGCCACCAGGGAAGCCCTGCTTTCTCCTTTTGTAACACATTACTGTGTGATCATTGCATAAAAACTAAAACATTCTCAGAGGCAGAAGAAAATAAAAGGAATTGTGCATCTCCCAACAAACCTGTTTTGTTGTGTTTTCTCTCAGTTACTTGTTCTATTTCACGCACAGCAGAGACCATGCGTTACTCTCATCTGATGCTTTCTCACTGAATGTCGTAATAGGCATTCTTACTAAAAACTGGACTTCGTGGTGATTTAAAATGTCACCGTATGATTTATCATGACTTGCTAGTTACCAGAGGGAGTTCCCGGGGTCCAGACCATTGGTGGAAGCATCCCCCGAACGGTGGACGTGTGGAAACCGAGGGCAAGTCCAAAGCTGGGTACGACACCGAGGCCGAGCCGCCGGAGGAAGGCGCCGGAGCTGGTCTTCAGGACCACGAGCCCCTGCGCTCGCTTGGGGACCAACATGGGTACGCACACAGGCGCTCAGGCACGCACACGTGCACACGCACACGTGCACACACCGGCACGCGCACACACAAGACATGCGTGTGCACGTTTACACACAGACACGTATATACACGGGCGTGTATGTACACACCATCCACAAGTCGTGTATATACACAGACACACGCGTACAGACACATTAATGAACCACAACACGCATGTACACATGCAAGCACGCACGCAGGCATACACGTGCACGTGTACACGCAGATGCAGACATGCACACAGGCACGCGCGTGCACAGCCTTCCCAGTAGGGACGAGGGAACGCTTTGAGACGTTGTTGGTTCTTGTCACCGTTAATCACAGCAGACGTGTTCTGTACGGCACCGCGCTGTTTCCCGGGCCCGTCTCTGGCATCTCCTGTGATGTGAGGTCTCTGTGGAGCCGGCGCGGTGAGTCCCGGGTCACAGACGAGGAAGCAGGCTCGTGACATTCAAGGATGCCCGAGGCCCGGGCTCCAGGCGGGGCTGGAGCCGGATCTCCTTCCTCATGGACTTTTTTGTCCTTAAGGGTCACATGAGGGAGAGAGAGAGACATAACGATTTTTTCTTTTCTTTCGGATGAAATAATAGAGATGTTGAGGTGGAGAGAGAGAGAAGTGATTTTAGGGCCACACAGAAACTCACTGGCCAGATGGAGAGGGAACCCGTGTTTCCTTGTTTGGATCCAGGTTCTTCTGCCCTGTGCTCCGTTCTTTATGGTCTTACTAAAACAGTGACATGAAACCAGACATTAACAGTCCATTTTTCAAATTCTCCGTAGACTCGACGTGCAGCCCATTTTCTGCGGGTGACGAGCTGAGATGCCACCCGTGCTGCCCCACCTCGGGGCGCCCGGGCCTGGTCGGTATCCTCTGTGGGTGGCCAGTGGCGGGAGAGCCGCGTTTGGCCTGGGCTCCAGGCCGACGCTCCGCTTCTGTCAGAGCTGAAGGTTGGGGACGTCAGGGACCTGCTGGACGTAGACCCCTGAGGGCCTGTCCTGGACCTGTGGCCGCAGGCAGGGGAGGCACCAGTGCATCTTGGTGAGGTTTCGGGGAAAAGCCGCCGTCACCGTGAGGTGCGTCAGCCCCGGGAGTGGTGCGTGGAGCCCAGACACATCCCCTCCCTGCCCCGTGTGCCCTGAGCGTCCGGCTGTCCCTCCTCCTCGTTTTCTGTGCCTGCCCTTGGCAGTGGCCGTGCCCATGGGGTCCAGAGAGACAGCTGGTTCTTCCGCGTCCGGGCTGCGGAAACACTGGACGTGTGACCTTGCTTGGACTAAGTTGGTTCGTTCCCAGACTCGTTTGTCCGGAGGAGGATTTTCTGAGCCGCCCCCATATGTCCCGGGCCACCCAGAGCATCCACTTTGGGAAATGTGTATCTGCAGAAATTCCGGGAGAATTGATATCAATGGCTCGTTGGGGAGAAATTGTTCAAAAGTACTGATTTTCATCCACATGGAAACCTTTAACTCCTTGAAACTGTATTTGTTTGGAAACCAGGTTTGATGGCGTTTGTCCCTAAAGACCCATCCCCGGAACAGCTTTCAGTCGAAAGTCACTTTCTACAACAGAAAGGGCCCTCGGGGGGCGCTTTCTTCCGAGCCCCCCCAAGCCTGGGGAGGGCCCTGACCCGGTGTTTCTTGCCAGGGGCTCATGGGGTCTGGTGGGGAAGAGGCAGACGGCGCTGCAGAGGCCCGTGTCCCGGGAACGGCCTTCCCGCCAGCGCTTGGTGCCCTGGGGCATCGGTTCCACGGGAGGGGGTCCGAGCTCCCGGCGCTTCCCCCTCCGTCCGTGGAAGAGTGGCACGGCCACCACGCTTCTGACCTTGGGCTTTTGCTTCGTCGAACTCAGTTTTACCGTCTTTTATGCTTGTTGTCTGTTGGGTGGCTTTTGCGGAAGGGTGCTGTCGTGGTTGAGAGACACAGGAAACGAAGAGAGAGCAAGAGTTGGCACCCAGGGTGACGTGTGAAAACAGAGTCACCGTTAGGAGCGCCCGATGCCAGGGGAGACGTCAGGGTGCTGGGGACAGCGGAGGCTCCCACTTGCTCCTGGGACCCACTCGGGGTTTTCTTGGCTCCGGAAAAGAGCAAAGAGTCGTGTTCCGTGAGGGCCGGGGGGGCTTCAGGCCCTGTCCCGCTGTGCTGCCGGCCTCCGCGTGATCCTTTGACTATGTCCCAGCCCCCTTTCTGCAGCAGCCCTGCCGGCCGCGGTGCTCCGGCGCAGGGTCACTGGCTGCGTGGCGGCCCCGCCTGGCACGAGGAGCTGAGGGCAGGGCCGGCCTGAGCGCCTCCTCTTGGCTCTGGAGATTCAAATCAGAGCAAATTTAGATCCTCTCGTCTCTCTCATCGTGTGTGGGGGCGGGGCACAGGGTGGAGGGTGTGATGGCACTAAGTTCTCCCCAGTGGTTTCACTCGGTCATCGCTGGACCCCTTGAATCTCCTCTTCTCTGATGTGCAGTCGAGACCACTTTGATTCCAGGAATAGATGAAACGTGTGTCTTTCTTTGGGGGGCGTTTTTGTCCAGACGGCTTTGCCCGAATAGATGTCAGGCGGGTACCAGACGCTGCGTTCTCCCGAGAAGTCTGTCGCACGCGACCACCTTTAACGGGAATCGCGTTGTTAGCGTCATTTCACCCACCAGGGAAAGAGGGGGCAGCTGCAGAGTTAGACTCGTGGTCACCTGGACCACATACCTGGTTCTGGGGACAGACACCATCGCCTGTCCCCCCAGCCCTGGGCGCTGTAGGGGCCTCACCGCCCACCCTCCCATCCTGAACAGAGACCATGGTCACAGGGCCTCAGACGAGCTCCAGCTCTTAGCCAAACTCTCGCCCCCTTTTCCTTCCTGTAATGGGAGAAATGGGAGGTCTGCAGAGCTCTTCCCACTGTCCCCAGGGAACGTGTGGCCCCTACGCAGAGGAGAGGAGGTGAGCTGCCGGCTGCCGGGAAATGGGGAAGTTGGGCAGCAAAGATGTCTTTCTTTTCTCAAATGTCCTCAGGGGAGTCCTCCAACACGCCCCCCCCCCACCCCGGTTCTCACCCTTGGGCTCTGGCTCAGCGTGAGCCTTAGATTCCATCCATCCGCGAAGCCTTACGGGAGCCACTCCCTGGATGCGTGACCCCACTGGACTCGGAGCTGCTGGAACCGTGGCTGAGCTGTGCGCCTGGGACGTGGCACGTACGGGCGTAATACATGCTTTCACGTCTCAAAAGAGAAGTGGCCTCATTCTGAGGGACAGAGGATCAACAAGAGGGATTTGTTCCAAAGAGCAGAACCTTTCCGCTCACGGCAAGACGGACCTTCCCACGGCCTATGGCCTAGTGCACCCGTGTCAGAGGCTGGGTCACACGCCCCATCTTCGTTCACCAGCAGATGTTTCTGAGGAGTTCAGGTTAAGTCTTGTACTTAGAGTAACAGTCCAGGAAATACAATCTCTGGTCCCGAGGAAGTCTCAGGGTTCTAAGGGTAACATCTCAAAAGTGTACATTTAAGAATAAATTATTATTATTATAGTTAATACTGTGTTGCATATTTGATAGTCGCTGAGAGAGTAAATCTTGAAACTTCTCATCGCTAGAAAAAAACTTGTAACGTGTTTGGTGGTGAATGTTAACTAGACGTATTGTGGCGATCGTTTCGCAGTATATACAAATATTCAATCATTGTGTTACACACCTTGAAACTAAGGTAATACTGTATGCCAGTTACACCTCGGTTGAACAAAGAACCACTTGATGCATCTTCCCGTGTTGTTTTGCCATCAGGTCTGACCTTCACTCTTTGTGCTGCGTCGTCTCCCCTCACGATGCAGCCGCTCAAGTTTATCCAGGACCACGTTCCCCGGAATGCGACCTGCTCCACGTGTCCCCTGCCCGCGATGGGAGCTCACGGGGTGGCTAAGCTCTCAGCAGATGCCCTCTGAAAGGTGACGCTCTGTGACAACGAGTCATTTTGCAAGTGCCGAATCTGAAGTTTCTTTTGTTGTCCAGTATTTTGAGTGAAATTCGCCCACCGTTGCATCCGTCCACGAAAGTGCCGATTCTCACTCCTGTCGGCTGATAATCCACAGACAAAGCTATGTAACAAAAAAGAGGCGCCCTTGGAAAAATGTGGCACATTCGAAACAGCCTAAAGGGAAGTTTCCTGCTAGCCGAATAGGCATTTTCTGAGTTTTCCCTCAGGAGTGTAGCTAATAACTTAGTTTCTAAGGATCACATCTGGATTACAGACAAAAAAGTTAACTTTGCCGTAAGCCAAAGCCAATGATTGGAGATGTCTCAACTTATATTGGCAACAAGACCAGAGCTTATAAATAGATGTGGCTTTTTGTGGCTCAGACTTCAAAGAAATTCTCCCAACACGGGCCGTTGTCAGAGACAGTGCACTTTGGTTGCTACTAATCTGCTAAATTGGAGCGAGTAGTTCTGAATCCTTTTAAAATCTGACTCACCACCCAGGACTCCAACAGCGTGCTTTCTGATGCTTGAATTTCTATCTGTTGGAATCCACCGGCAAGAAAGAGTTGAGAGTAGTATTTCTTTTTTGTTTTTTGAGCTTCACAGAGCAGTGCGCCCTGCTCAGAATGTGAAGTTGGATGCTGGCGGCTGATTTCACTGCCCGTGTGGTGGAGTGACTTGTCAGGGGATGTGGGGGAGTGGGAGGGGTGTGTGTGGTGTGTGTGTGTGTGTGTGTGTGCGTGTGCGTGGGTGTGCGCGCGCGTGTGGGTGTGCGCGCGCGTGTGGGTGTGCACGTGGGTGTGTGTGGGGGTGTGTACGCGTGTGTGCGCGCGCGTGTGCGTGGGTGTGGTGTGGGTGTGCACGTGGGTGTGTGTACGCGTGTGTGCATGGGTGTGCGCGCGCGCGTGTGGGTGTGCGTAGGTGTGTGGGTGTGGTGGGGCTGCGGAGGGCGACTCTGCTGCAAACACCACCGCCGCCTGCGAATGGCAGGAGTTGCTGACGGGAGAGCACCTTGCCTTTCTCGCTCTGTGTCAGTAATGAAAACCCGCAAGCTTGCCCTTTTGTAAACAGAAAATTATGCGTCCGCACAAACGCCCGCCCCTAAGAAGGCAGCTTTCATTCCTGCTCATCGCGCGGGGACAGGGGACTCTGCCGTGGGGGCGGATGTGGCTCCCAGCTGCTGCCGGGGGAGCGGGCGCGCCGCGGCCACATCTGGGCTGGCATCTTTGAAGAGGCACTTAATCTGCAGGCTGGGGGAAGCTAAGCCGCTTTGCGTTTCTCCGCTGCGTCTCCAGCTGAAGCCGAGTGACTCCGTATCACCAGGGAGACAGGGAACAATCGGGACAGGGAGACAGACGCCCTACGCGGGGATAAAGGCGCCGGCCTTGACCGGTCCTGCAAGAGATGCGCTGGCCGGCTCGAAGGGTGCAGGGCCGGGCCTGGAGCGAAGCAGCGGCTCCCTGGTCTGGAGCCCGGGGGAGGGCCGGGCTGGCCCCGGGAGACGGATCCCCTCGGATGGCGCCCGCTGCTCGGGGACCATGTTGGTGACGGTTTCGTCCTGTGTCTCCACCGCGACGCGGGGGACCTTCTGCCTCTGACCCCAGAGGCCGGTGTGGGTGCGCGGACGCGGCCAGAGGCACAGACCCTGTGACTCCACAGGCGCGTGGCCACCTGGCGGGTCTCGCTCATCACACCTGAGCTATGACCCTCCTGTCACGTCCCAGCTGCCCAGGGAGCTGGAAGGGGCTGAGACTGTCCCGGCGGGGCTGCCCCCCGAGGACGCTCGGGTCCCTTCATCCCCCCTTGGCTGAGGATAGAGGACCGTGAGCCCCCTTGGCTCCCGTCCTGCCCTCTGCACACAGTGTCCACTTGTCCCCGTCCCCGTCCAGCAGGTCCATTAGGGACCCCTCTCCTGTAGAAACATTCCCGACCTTCCCGACTGCAGCCTGTATGTCCTCTGAAGTCACCTGCTACTTCTTCAAGTCTTCAGGTCACTTGTCACCTCCCCGCACATTTATTCACTGACCTTCCCCTTTACGCCCTGGACGGCCCAGGAGCGAGAGCCCAGGGTCTGTGACTGTTTCCAACAGCGTGGGGCGGGGGCCCGGCAGGCTCTCCTCTGCTGGGTGGGGCCGTAAGGGGACCAGGAGGGCGGGGGTCTGCGGGGGGGGGGGTGGACTCTCTCATATGCACACGTGCGCGCACACACACTCCCTGAGGAGATGTCCTTGCTCGTTGCTCTTTATTAATTCTCAAAAGGCCTGGACTTGTTCCACACAATTTAAATTTCAGTGTAATTCTTTTTGTATTTTTCTGAGTACTGTTCGATCTTTCTCTTTTCTATTTCACGTCCCAGTTACTAAATTATCCAGGAAAGCAACGCGTTTTAGCCAAGGTTTCTCAACATTTTCCGATTTTAACCGAGGCCTTTGCAAGGCCTTCTGCGTTGCCGGTGTGAGTGCACCCAGGGGGGAGCTGCCGCAAGAGGTGTCGACCTCGCTCTGACCTGTTTGACATGAGCCCCCGAGCCCTGACGGCCCAGCTGGGTCAGGACTGTGGCAGCACGGGGCTGACAAGGGGGACGGTCCCTGGGCCTCATGGGCTGCGCTTCTGGAGGGGGGCTTGGCGTGGGGATGGGTGGGCTGCACCGGCCGGGACTGTAGGGCTGGAGTCCGGGCAGGAGGGTGAGGCCGCCGGACGGGGACGCGGAGCTGCAGGCGGGAGGGGCCGGCCTCTCCTCAGCTCTCCATCCTGTGAAGGCCGCTGTGCCGCCTCCCGCGGTCCCTCCCCTCTCAGCTCAGGAGCCGCCGGAGCATCTCCACTCCCCGACCCTGAGGGTCCAAACCGGAACGCGTTCTGCCAGCACCGGGGGTTTGCTTGTCGGGTTGCAGAGGATAACTTGGGTTTATGGTAAGGCATTTTACATTTTCACCTTGAAGAAATCCATGTATAAGTTGACATTTTTCTGTTCATGCAAATATGAAAGAGGAACATTACAGAGAATCTGATCATATAATAAACGGTATTTTGGGTTGGTGGGCGGCCAGTGCAGCCAGCTGCAGGGTTCTGTATGTCCCACAGACTAAGAAGGATTTTTTGGAATTTTTTTTAATGGATGAAAAAAATCCAAAGAAGAATGAAATTTCCTGACGTGTGAAATTTCCTGATTATGTGCCGTTCACATGTCAGTGCCCACAAATAAAGTTTTATTGGCACACAGCCACACATTCATGGATGCGTCGTTTGTACAAGAGCTGAGTCGAGTAGCTGCAGCCAGGATGTTTGACCCACAAATCAGGATGAGTTACAGTCGGGCTGCTTACAGAGGATGCTCTGAGCAGACCTCCATCATATGGTTTATCTGTAATCCATCACAAGTTATAATGACAGGGGATTCCATTCTGTGACACCCTAAACATGCCCACAGACCGTAAAGTGATGAGCTCGACAATATATATGGCAAAAACATTTTAATCACATATTGGAACGTTTTCAGTACAGTTGAAGGAAATTTCCTTTGACAGAGAACTTCCAAATATGTTTTGCATCTGTTTTTACATGCATACAAATACATAACCTGGGAAGTATTCGTGAATACATCAAGTGTTCAACTGCTCTGATCACTAATGTTCAATGAGGCGATGGTGTGCTTCCTGTTACTTTCAATGCGTGAGAATATGTAAATGTGGCCAATTATGAAATTATCCCCGATTTTCATGAAAAGAGTACCTCAGACTCATGCAGTTTGATTCTTACAAGTTTTGATGCCCATAATAAAAATAAAATAAAATATAGGAATCGTCCCACACCGTATATGGGCAACCCGGGGGGCCAGAGCACAGGCTCTGTGCATGACAGCCTTTCCATTTAGGGAAGGTGTCCATTTTACAGCTGAAGAAACTGAGGCTCATGCAAGTTCTGGGCCTTGTCCAAGGCGTGACGAGGGCCGGGGTTCCCAATTCTAAAGCACCTGCTTTTGTCAGTGATCTCATGCTGACTCTCTGAGATGATTTTACTCATAGCTTTTTAAGGTAAACGTGGGGCATGGAAGCAGAATTTCTTTTGGTTTTTGTGGTAGAAAGAGGGTTTCCCGTAGGATGCTGACAAGCTGTCTGTAAGATTTCCGACATTGTTACATGATTTCTGATACCAGCCAATATCCGAGCTCAGGCTAATCGATCAGAAATGATCGTCTTCAAGGACAGGGCTTCCCTGGGAGCCTGGTCTGCGCTCAGCAAAATCCTGGACCAGCGGCCGTGCGGGGCCTTGAGAGGGTCCCGGGGGAGCAGCTGTTTCAGGTGACTGTTGCTCAGGACACAGGTTTGGTCACTGCGGAGAAAAGGACTTTCAAGGCCGAAGACCATTAGACACCGGCCGACCGGGTTTGGAGGACGTGCGTCCCGATCTCGCAGGCATGCTTGTCCTCATCTGCATGTCATGAACCAGCTGTCAGGCAGGCAGCTAATCTCTGAACCTAAGGAAGGCCTCTATGAGAACGACTCTTGCTCATATCTAGAGCCCCGCCCCCCCTTTGAGTCTCTCTCAGTTGTCCTCGTCTCTGGCCCTGCGGGTCGTTGGTCGGGTGGCCCTGGGCGCACACTGCACGTTGGTTCCCTCATCTGTGATCTGCGGGTCGTAACGGGACCCGCCGCCTGGGCAGCCGCGGCCTTGTCATGAGAACCCGTGTGCACCTGTCTGCTGTCCCCGTTCAGGCAGTTCTTCCCGGTGTGATGGCTCACCGTGGCAGGGACGCTATCATCTCCCTTCCGTGGCCCGTGGGGGCGTGGTTGGCACTTGTAGCCTCAGGCTCACTTTTCTTCACACGGGCCTTGTGGACTTGCCTCCCCTGCGGTTACGATCCCACGGGAGACGGGCCCCGTGCGGGGACGTGGAGGCCCCCGGGACCCCCGGCCCCGCCCCCTCCCATGTGGGCATCCGCAGGCGGTGCCCCGAGCCTGTGCCCTGGCCCCCCGGTTGCCCTCCTCTTGCCCTGCGTGCGGTCACGGCCTCTCCTGCCCCCGGTGTCCATCCACACCCATGTCCCCATCTCTGACTCTGGCCACTCCTGACAGTGACCCCGGGTCTCTGGCTTCCCCGGGGTAGCGCCCGTGTCCACGCCCCCGCCCGGTGCCCCGGGGCCCTGCTCGCAGCCACTGCCAGATCCACGTGGGTTTTGCCCTGGTTGCACGACTGCACATCTGATTTCGGTCCTGAGGGTGAAAAACGGCTTGTGCTCGTAGAACTTGACGCTTCTGATGACAAAGGTACTGACAACCTATAAGGTGCGGGGGCAGGAGAGAGACCAAACGAAGAACAATCACGTTTTCCACCAGCGAGAAATTCCTGCCACTGTGGTCCGTATCTTCCCAGGAGATGCTTTCCTATAGTTAATACGTTCATCGGGCCCTTTCGAAGGCGCGAGCAGAGCCGCACAGCCGTCGGGGGAGGATGGCTTCCGTTCATTTCTTCATGGGGCAGCGAGGACCTGACGCCAGCGCCAGAAGCGAGGGCATCCCGAGAGGATGTCCCCTGCTTCCTCGTCTCCGCTGGCCCTCGCTGTCTCGCTCTGTGTCTCTCTCCCTGTCTCCGTCTCGCCCTCTCTCTCCTGTCTCTGCGAAGCCCACCTCACCCACACGACCCCTCACAGCTTGGCCAGCCCCTCTGTCTCACCACCTCCAACCGTCAACTGCCTCCTTTTCTTGGAACTTCTGAACTCAGATGACGTAGCCAAGGAGTGTGCAGGCAAGCCTCTCTGTCGTAGCTCGGTGGTCAGGCTTTGATTCTCTCGACTGGGTCAGGAGCCCCCCCGAAACCAATGAGAGGTGACGGGGAGCTGGAATCGCTCACACGTGACGCGGCTCCCTGGGGGCTGTCTCCCAGCAGGGCTGCGTCGGGCGTGACGTGGGGACACCGGGCTCTCTCCACGCCGGCTCTGCCTGGAGGGTTCTTCCCTCTCGGAGCCCCCGGGCATCCCGTCACCCACACGCCTGGCCCCGACGCGGTTGTAGGAAAGGAGCTGGGTCCCAGACAAGTGGAACCCCTTCCCGCCTCGCTCTGCTGTGTGTTTCCACGTTATTTCCTCTCAATTTCATTTTCCTTATTTTTAGTATTTTATAACATTTTGGTCTGTCGTATGCATCTTTGCTAGTTGCCTTAAATCTTTTTTGGGGACAAAATAATATATAAGTAGATATAAACTATGAGATATGCAGCAGTCAAGCTGTTGAATGTTTATCTTTTTGTTTATTAACACTCTTAAGTTTCTGAATTCATGTTTGGGAAAGGGAAACATCCTCCAAAGAACTCACTTTTTTTCTTCCAGTTTTATTGAGATACAGTCGACATAGAGGACTATGCAAGTTTAAGGTGTACAGCGTAATGGTTTGACTTATATGCGTCAGGAAATGATGACCACAGTAAGTTTAGTGAACATCTATCATCTCACATATATATAAAAGTAGAAGAACTACTTTTTCCTCTTAGGGTTTATTTCCTTAACAGCTTTCATGTATAACATTCAGCAGTGTTATTATATTTATCATGTTGTACATTACATCCCTAGTACGTATTTATCTTATAACTGAAAGTTTGTACCTTTTGACCACCTTCTCCCAATTTCCCCTCCAAAACTCCCCACCTCTGGTAACCACAGATTTGATCTCTTTTTATATGGGTTTGTTTGTTTGTTGAAGTATAATTTACCTACAGTGCTATGTTAGTTCCTGGTGGGGAACATGGTGATTTGATATTTCTCTATGTTACAAAATGATCGCTGCTCCAAAGAACTCACTTTAAAAAGTTCTAATGATCAATACTACCTAATACCTAAACCCAATTAGTCATAAAACTGAGAACCTCAACGTGGAAAGGAAAAAAGTTTCTGGTCCAAAAATTATGATCTCACAAATGATTTAAGCTAAGAGAAATCAGAAATTAACTATCTATATTAACTATCTATATTAACTATGTGTATGTTAACTATGTTAACTATCTATATTTTACATTCTCCTTTGAAAATATTAAAGAAGAAACATTGAGACAATGGAATATATAGTCCATTTTTACATCTTGATTTCAAATTATTTCCCTTACCTTTGATAGGCTTTCTTTTGGTTTAGATTTTATAAGCATGATGGTTTAAGGAAAATCTTGTACATATGAAGATATTAGCAAGGGTCCTTCAGAGAAACAGAGCCCATGTATATACAGAGAACGACGTATATAAAGAGGGCGAGAGGGAGAGAGAGACTGAAAGGGACTGAGCGGGCTGTGCGGCTCTGGGCTGCAGGTCCAGCATCGGTAGGGCCGGCTGGAGACCAGGGAAGGTCAGATCGCGAGCCTGCCCGCTGTCTGCTGGGACAGTCCCTGCTCTCTGGGGGTTTAGCCTTCCACCGACGGGGCAGGGCCCACTCACGTTATGGAGAGCAACCTGCTTTACTCAAAGTAGAGACTTAAGTGTTAATCTCATCCAAAAAAATACCTTCCCAGATCATCTGGAATAGTGTTTGACCAAATATCTGGGTATGGCTCTTACAGCTTGAGTGTTTGTGGCCCCTCCTCCAAATTTATAGGCTGGAATCTCAACTCCCAAGGTGATGGCATTAGGAGGTGGGGCCTTTGAGAGGTGATTAGGTCATGAGGGTGGGAGCGTTTGTGGAGAGCCTGAGGACAGGATGGCAACTCAGATACTCCTGCATTACTTTGTTGATGAGTCTGTCCACAGAGCGTGCCCGTCCTCCTCCTCTCTTTCCCCTGGGGCGGAGATGAGCCTGGAAGCATGAAAGGCCAACTGATGGACAGAATGGCCACTCCACGGTCTGCTATCAGAACTGAGATGGAAGGTCTCGTGCACAGCAGATGCTCAGTTAGCACGAGCTAAGGGCGTTACTGTTGTGGGCACTGTCACCTGCAGGTGCGCTACTGACTTAGGCTGGGGAGGATTCGACCCCGGTGAAGCCTGCTGAAACACACGCTGCATGAGGGCAGGACGCTGCTTTGTCCTCGATGGATCCCAGGAGCCCGCGTGCTCCGGGCCTGGCCCTGGTGTGGCCCGGCCAGGGCGGGGACCCTCTCTGCACCCAGCTGAGGCTGGGCCCTCTGGCTGTGCTGGCCTCTGTGGGGTCGCATGCTGGGCCTTCCCCTGGGAACAGCCGGGAGGGGGGGGCTTCACACTGGTTCCCTGGAGACCTGGGGGTCCAGAGAGGAGTGGACAGGACGCCGAGTTGGAGTCCCCGGTGGACGGGCAGCTCCTGAGGACCCTGCCTCTCCAGGGAGCTTCGGGCCCCGTGGGGACAGAGCTGGCCTCCACCCCCACGCACGGTGACTGCGGCTCTGGGCAGATGCCTTGTCCAGCGACAGAAAACATCCCCCCGCGGCTGGTGGCCCTATTTGCACAGTGACCTCGTTTACTCACTTGATGACTTGGTTACAAACTCTGACATTCGGTAGCTGGGAAGGGGCTTGCTGGCTCCGGACAGCGGCTCAGCAAGAAGGGTATTTGCAGGACTCAGACCGGGAGGAGCTGTTTTTGCAAAGCTGTGAGTGAAAAGAAGGATTTTACAAAATCGCTGCATCTCAGACTGAGCACACGTCACCACAATTCTCGTCTTCTTTTGCTTGTTGAAAAGTAATTTTTCTTCCTGCAAACGTGAATTGTAAAACATCAACTCCTTTTCCACTGCTTTTTTCAGAAGAAAAGAATTAGCAAAAGCAGGTACCTTGTTAGGAACAGATTATGCGTAGAAGGAATGTACAGAGCTTAGGGATAAAAGCCCTTGCGTCACTGAGACGCTTCAAGTTGGGTCTGGGGCAAGTGCCTCTCAGGTCATTTCAAGCTGGGGCCCATTCTCAGGACCCTCGGAGGATTAAGAAATAAAACAACACCCATTGTCCTGGGCCATTGTGGCCACACTTGGGTTAACTCGGGTTAATTGAGACTTGAGCTCCTGTGCGTCCAGAGACTTTGTGCAGCGTAACTGGAGGGTCTTGCTGTAGTTTTGTGATGTGCAGACGAGAACCAGAGCTTCAGATCAGCAGGGGCTGATCTCTCAGAGAATGAGAGACACAGACAGAGACAGAGAGACAGAGAGAGACAGATAGAGAGTTACAGAAAGACAGAGAGACACAGAGAAACAGAGACAGAGACAGAGAGACAGAGACAGAGAGACAGAGACAGAGAGAGAGAGAGAGACAAACAGAGAGGGACAGAGAGAGCTCGCAAAAGGAAAGGTGTTCTCGGCAGTCCTGGAGTTCAACAGCTATAAAAGTCAACAGAAGTTTCCCAAAAATGTTAAATGTAGAGTTACCGCACGACCCAGAGATTCCACTCCTAGGGAGAGAACCCTGAGAGAAACGAACATGTGTGTCCACACAAAGCTTGCACGAGAACGTTCACAGCAGCTTTACTCACCAGAGCCCCAGAGTCGAGACAACCCAGATGTCGTGTCCATCAGCTGATGAAGGATCAGTGACACGGGCTCCATCCATACGGTGGTATATTGTTTGGCCATAAAAAAGAACGAACCTTGAAAACATTCTGCTCAGGAGAAGAAGCCAGCCAGAAGAGACCATCTATTGTGTGATAGCATTTCTATAAAATGTCCAGAAGAGCAAATGTGGAGACAGAAGGTAGGTTAGTCGTTGCCCAGAGGGCGGGTATAAACCATGCTCATATGGGTGTAAACTTTCTTTTGGGAGGGATGAAAATATTCTAAAATTAGCATGTGATGGCGGTTGCATAATTCCAAGAATATACTGAAAACATTGAACGTGCACATAAAGCTAAACTTTATGGGGCGTGTGGTCGTCCCTTGGTGTCTGTGAGACGCGGCTTCCAGAATCCCCTGAGAACCTAAATCTGACGTTGCTCAAGCCCCTTATATAAAATGGCCCAGTATATGCACATAACCTACACGCATCCCCCCACATATATCCAGTCGCCTCTAGGTTACTGATAGTACCTAACACAACGTCGATGCTCTGTAAATCGTTGCCGGCACACGGAAGATTCAAATTTGATTCTTGGAAATTTCTGGAATCTTTTTTTCTGAATATTTTCCATCTGAGGTTGGTTGAACCCATGGATGGGGAACCCACTGATACAGAGGGCTGACTGTAAGTTATATTATTACAAAGTTGTTGAAAACAAGAAGAAAGTCAATATACATCAAGAGCATTTTTCTTTGAGGAAAAAAATTCTCTGCTTCCTTCAGTGCTTTCAGGCCGTAAACACACACCTGAGGTGGGTTTCCCAAAGGCGGGGCTCTGGACAGGACGTGGGCATGCTGCAGGAGGGTCCCCGCTCCCGGCAGGACCCTCAGGACCGGCCTCTTCTGCCCTCTGCACAACCGAGGAGACAAGCTCGTTCTGTGGATAATCTGAGGGACACGGCCCTCTCCCGCCGCCTTTGGCGTTTCCCGGGCAGAACACGTTCACAGCCTGTGACGGGGTTCTCCGTGAAGTGGACAGATGCCCGGCCTCGCGCCAAAGGGTAACAAGGTCGCACGTGCCCGGGGGCGGCAGTACACGTGTCGGGGCAGATACAAGCGGCGACGTTCCGTAATTAGCAAGACACAGAGCTAGACTCAGAAGTTTGGTGCTTGGGACAAAGAACCTGCACTTTTTTAGAGTGGATGTGGCCGTGGGCGAGTCGCGGAGAGCCTGTGGACCCTGCCTGGGGGTTGCCAGTCGAAAAGTTGGGGAGCAGTACTTGGGCGTCACGTGGTGGCCCCGGGGCCCTTTCCTTGATCTCCATCCCCCTTTTGGGGGCCTACAGCGCTTTACAAATGTTCAGTCTTGAGGTGGCTTTGCAGACCTCTGTGACTCACCCTCTGCCATTCCCGAGAACACCCCAGAATAAAATCTGATCCCACGGCATCGACGCCAGCACCCCCTGCTGACTGGCACTTGCTGATCGCCAAGGAGCCAAGGGAACAGGGGTTCCCAAGTCTGTGGGTGCAAAGCCACCTGACCGGTTGTGAGGTCTGCACTGGCAGTGGCCCGGCGGGGACCCCCCGCATGCACGTCGGGGCCTGGGGCCGCCTCAGGGGTGAGGCTCTGGCGGCACCGGGCCGGGCTGCTCAGAGACCTCGCAGAGCTTCGGTTGAGCCCCGAAGGAAGTGTCCTGTGGGCCACGGCCGGAGGCTTGGCCACGGGGGGCTCAGGCCTGGAGAGTGGCCGCAGGGCCTTCATTTAAGGTGGAGGAAAGGCTCCAGCTCACTTCAGGTCCCCAGGTGTGGTTTGCGGCTCTCATGGGCGAGGGTCCTGAGGAGGAAGGGGAGACCCTGCAGAGGCAGGAAAGTCTCGCGTGTCCTTTCCCCCGAAACCCCGCCGCCGGCCTCCCCCCTGCCTCTGGCCCTCCTTCTCACCTCTTCTTTTGCAGTTATGGTCGAAGGAGGAGAAACCCACGGGGAGCCCGGTGTGGTCCCTCCCGTGATTTGGGCCCAGAGTCGGGGGCCGGGCAGGGCGGTGTGGAGGGTGACTGTCCGGGAGCGGGGCAGGCCGGCCCGGACCCCGCCTGAGCGGAGAGAGAAGCCCCTTTCCACGGCTTTTACCGTTACATCTCAAGCTCCAAACGAGGCCCGCGCCTCTGGAGTGGGTGGTTGAAAGGTGACTTTAAAAAAAACGAGCGCAGGAAGGAGGAGAAGAAAACAGTATGTGAGCTGAAAAGAAGTCACGCGTGTGGAGGGGTCTGTTGGAAGTCACGGTGGATTATCTGCGCCTCACAGTCAGGGAAGTCTCTGCCCACGGAAGGACTTGGCCCGCAGCCCCAAGGCAACGCGCCCTCGCTTTTCTCCCGGAAGCCGCCCTGGGTTTGGGTGAGCGGGGCTCTGGGTTCTCAGTCCCACGCGCTCCGGGCCCGGGCTCTTATCCTTGGGACAGACGATTCAGCTGACCCAGGGTTTCTCTGTAAGGAAAGAGATGGTCAGGGACCAACACCTCTCTGTGTAATAAAACGTCTAGACAGCAAGTAACACCCGTTTCCCCAAGACTGTGACTCTGTCATCACAGGCCCTGCCGCTTTCCAGGGAACCAGTCGAGGTCTGTTTCGCCCTGAATCGGTCTCTCAGCCTGACCAGGGTGTGCACAGACTGTGGTCGCAGGACGAGACCCACCCCCTGTCCCGGGCCGCTCGTCCGCCTGCCTGACTTCACCTCCATCCCTCCCGTGGGCCAGGCGGGGCATCTGGGGACCCAGGCCGGACGGGGTGCTGGGCTGTCCGTGTCTGGCCCTTCGTGCTCAAGCTGGAGCCAAGGCTGTGAGCACCTGGCGGCTGGCTTTGTGCAAGCTGACCCCCATCACCGGCTCCTCTTACACCTGTGGCCAACGGGCCAGTGTGGCAGGGACCGCGGACCAGGCCCCCTGAGGCGCCGGAATGTTCCTCCCTGATGTTCTCTCCTGGTCCCACCGGGAACCTCCTCCCTGGCCTGTTTCTCCGCTTCTGATGCCTCCTTCCTCCGAACCGGCACCCGCCCCCAGCGGACAAAGTTCCTGTGGTCTCTGGCTCTGCTAGGAAGTGGGCTCTGCTCTTTCTTACGGCAGAAGGAAGGATAATATTCTTGGTTCTTTCAGCAAACGGGCTCTAATAAGAGTATTTCTCAGTGATGCAGAAATCTGCGGGGTTCTACTCAAACCGGAGGATGGGATGGCGACAGGAGGAGGTGTGGTCTTTGGAAAACACCCAGCAACATTCATCGTTTCTCTCTGGTTGCATGTACTGCATGCGGCAAGAAAGAGGTCTCGAGAGGTCGGAAACCACAAAGAAGGAGGAACGGGCAGAGACGCTGACCTGAGGATGTGCTGGGTCTCCTTCAAGGCTTCATACATGTGTGCATTTGTATCTTTCGTGCTTTTGTAACATTGGGAACGTGGCTCCTGCTCTAACCATTTAACATGTTGTAAGCCTTTCCCACCATTACACGCTCTCCTACAGTGTGGTTTGCCCGGAGACGCAGTGAAGGACCACGCTCCAGCGGAGGGAAGCAGCTTCTGTCGAAAGCTGGCCGACTACCCCTCAGAGCCGAGTCCCTGATAAAGTACATACGGACACACAGGGGCCTCAGAACGGACGGACGGCCCTTCTCGGAGCAGCAGAGGCCACTGCAATGTGCTGCTGAGGCTGGGGGCGATGAACCCATTTCTCAGATGAACACACTAACCCACAGATCGGCAGGAACAGGAATCATTTCCCCCAAAGACTGTGCTCCCTTTCTCACACTCCAAAGATGCCCATGCAACCGCAGTAGGCGTAGTAGCAATTTATGCATTAAATTATATGATAAAGTGTGATTTTGCAAAGCTCAGTAATAAGTTATTAGAAGTGGGATATTATAGGTAAAGTGCAAATTTTCTTGTAACTTGAGTGATTCCTCTTTCAAATACCTGGCATCTAGCCTCACTTCTCCTCATAATTTTCTCAGGGGTATTACCTGGCTCATGCTTTCTTTTTTTTTTTTTCTTTTTTTTTTTTTTTTTTTTGTGGTATGCGGGCCTCCCTCTGTTGTGGCCTCTCCCGTTGGGGGGGCCCGGCCCCGGCCGCGCGG